>NC_051161.1:153103988-153243987 GCF_013339745.2 Dermacentor silvarum
CTTTGTGTTCTGTCATATCGTTAAAGTACCACACGTTTTACATAACGAACTCTACGTGCAGCTGCGCAAAGTACCGCTTGCTGCCTATTGGCTATAGGGTGCCTGCGGAGAGGGCATCGTAATGGCGGACGCCGTAGCAGACGACGCGGTTGTCTCCACCCTCCACGGCGGCGGAGGGGGCGCACGCATCGAGGAACACTAAACAAACGCTATGGCTAAAGCACGGTGGCTAGAGTTAAGCTACAGTGCCTTATAAGTATATTCTAGGTAGAGTGTACTAGAAAAAAAATGTCACAGTTTCGCCCTAAGGGCGAAGCAATGAATGCGATAGCTACACAGCAATGTCATACGAAGTAAGGTGAGCGGCCTTGGTAGCAATATGAATTGTAGTAAACATGAGCTGATTAAGTAAGCAGGTGTGCTGCGGCGTAAGTAGACCGACACGAAGAGAGACTCGATGACCACGAGAAGGCGCGTGTGAAACGGTGGTGTTGATGAGAAGCGCTTACCGTGGGCAGCGCGTGCGAAGGGACACACCTGTAGTGCTGCACTGCCGATCTGGGCAGCATTGCATGTGTAGCGTGCGTTGGAAAATGTGGCCCGACTATTACTAACTGAATGAACAAGCGTGGTGTGAGCGCGCACCAACAAACATGAATAGATCACACTGAATGACTGCAGCCAACGACGGTCAAAACGCTGGCAGCGAGCGCATACGCCGCGCAGCGGGCGAACGTACGTGCGGTCTATCGCTTCAACGGAAATTGAGCGGCGAATGCACGGCGCATAAAGGTCAGAGCCGTGTGGAGATAAGAGACGGTGCGGTCGAACGAACGACGAGCGCGGTTGTTGGCAGCGTTGAAGTGCCCCCCCCCCCCCCCCCCCCCGCTCCCTCCGGCGCTGGCTTCCCGCTTCCTTGCTTGCGCGTGGGAGAGATAAGAGACTGTGCGGACGAGCGACGAGCGCGGTTGTTGGCAGAGAAGTGCCCCCCCCTGCTCCCTTCGGCGCTGGCTTTCCGCTTCCTTGCTTGCGCGTGGGTGATTGAAGATTGAGTGCGTTCGCTCTCCGTGGTAGCGCGCGTCCCCGCACGCTTCCGCTGGGGCATACGGCGCGCGGCGAAGATTTTATCTCTACGGAACCTCACGGCGACGGTGACGGCAGAAATCCGGTTGAAGTGTCCATATTGTTACGGAGAGGAAAACACAACAGGAAAACGTATTTACAGTATATTACAAGGCGATCAAGCGTCAACCATATGGCGGAGAGCGCGCGCCCGATCATCAGCGTCTTCTTCATCGATGTTGGCGTGAATCATATCGTGACATGACCCCCGGCTGCTAAAGCACCGTCACGGTGCTTGCAATGATCCAGGCGAGTGGTAAGGTTTCAGGCGGGATACGTGAACAACGTCAGTAGGTGATGAAACGGTTGGCGAGGAAGACTCGAGCGGGCCAATCTCATACGTGACGTCTGTTACACGACGTAATACACGGTAGGGTCCGGAGTACCGCGAAAGCATTTTTTCTGAGAGTCCAACACGCCGAGTCGGAGTCCACAGAAGCACAAGGGCACCCGGAGTATAGATAGCGTCGCGATGACGGGAGTCGTAGCGGTGCTTCTGGTGGCCTTGCGATGTAGTAAGGCGACGGCGAGCAATTTGACGTGCCTCATCAGCTCTAGAAATGGCATCACGAGCGTACTCAGTTGGCAAATGGACGGCATCGGGGAGGATAGTGTCAAAAGGTAACGTTGGGTCGCGGCCAAACAGAAGATAAAAGGGTGAGAAACCAGCAGTATCATGACGGGAGGAATTGTAAGCGAATGTAACGAAGGGCAACGCAACATCCCAGTCTTGATGGTCAGATGAGACATACATAGAAAGCATGTCAGTAAGCGTCCGGTTGAAGCGCTCAGTCAAGCCGTTAGTTTGCGGGTGGTAAGCCGTCGTAAATTTGTGTTTGGTGGCGCAGGAGCGAAGCAGGTCATCGATAACTCTGGAGAGAAAGTAACGGCCACGGTCAGTGAGGAGTTGACAAGGGGCTCCGTGATGTAAGATGACATCGTGTAGTAGGAAATCTGCAACGTCCGTAGCACAGCTGGTAGGGAGAGCGCGTGTAATTGCGTAGCGGGTGGAGTGGTCCGTAGCAACGGCAATCCATTTGTTTCCAGCAGTAGAGGTCGGGAAATAACCGAGGAGGTCAAGGCCAACTCGGAAGAAGGGGTCAGCTGGGACGTCAAGGGGCTGAAGGAGGCCAGCAGGAGGCTTAGGTGGTTTCTTTCGGCGTTGGCAGGGTTCACAAGCAGCTACGTAGCGACGAACGGAGCGGTAAAGACCGGACCAAAAGAAGCGACGCCGAACGCGATCGTAGGTCCGGGAGACTCCAAGGTGACCAGCGGTCGGGACGTCATGTAGCTGGCCGAGAACGCTCAATCGCAGATGCGTAGGAACGACGAGCAACAGTTCGCGTCCGTCCGGGTGGACGTTGTAGCGATATAACGTGTCATCTTTAAGCACGAAGAGGCGAAGGGAAGGATCGGGCGTGGCGGAATCCAGCTTCTGAATAAGCTCACTTAAAATGGGATCACGGCGCTGTTCATCACGGATGTGGCTTAAAGCGGAGAGCGAGAGTACACATGCAGGCATGTCATCCGAGGCTTCAGGCGGATCCACGGGATTGCGGGACAAACAGTCAGCATCCCGGTGCAATCGGCCAGATTTATAAGAAACAGAGTAAGTGTATTCTTGGAGCCGGAGTGCCCAGCGACCAAGACGCCCAGTGGGATCCTTAAGCGACGAAAGCCAGCAAAGTGCGTGGTGATCGGTAGTCACAGTGAAATGCTGGCCATGTAATAGGGGCGGAATTTGCCCACCGCCCAAACGAGAGCAAGACACTCCCGTTCTGTAATAGAGTAGTTCTGTTCGGCTAAGGAGAGGAGACGGCTGGCATAGGCGACAACACGGGCATGCCCATTCTGATGCTGGACTAAAACAGCGCCGATTCCGTAGCCGCTGGCATCGGTGCGGAGTTCTGTTGGAGCGGAGCTGTCGAAATGAGCCAGGACAGGTGGTGTAGTGAGCGACGTGATGAGGGTAGAGAAGGCGGCAGCCTGTGCAGCACCCCAAATGAACGAGACGCCTTTCTTCAGTAAGTTTGTGAGAGGGCGTGCGATTTCCGCGAAATTCCTCACAAAACGACGGAAGTAGGAGCACAGTCCCAGAAAGCTACGAACTTCCTTTGTGCAAGTCGGAACGGGGAACTGCTGCACAGCTCGAACTTTGTCAGGGTCGGGGCGAACACCGGTTGAGTCGACGAGATGACCGAGCATGATAAGTTGCTGACGTCCGAAATGGCACTTAGATGAATTAAGTTGCAGGCCGGCTTTGCGAAAAACAGAAAGGATAGAAGAAAGGCGGTCGAGATGCGTTTCAAAGTTCGGGGAAAATACAATGACGTCATCAAGATAACACAGGCAAATGGACCATTTAAAACCGTGTAAGAGAGTGTCCATCATGCGTTCGAAGGTGGCCGGGGCGTTGCATAAGCCGAAAGGCATGACTTTAAACTGATAAAGGCCGTCAGGGGTAACAAAAGCGGTCTTCTCACGGTCCATGTCATCAACGGCTATCTGCCAGTACCCTGACCGAAGGTCGATGGAAGAAAAATACTTGGCGCCGTGAAGGCAATCCAGGGCGTCGTCTATGCGTGGGAGCGGGTACACGTCTTTTTTGGTGATCTTGTTGAGATGCCGGTAGTCCACGCAAAATCGCCAACTGTCATCTTTCTTTTTAACAAGAACCACAGGAGAAGCCCAAGGGCTGCAGGATGGCTCGATTATATTTTTGGCAAGCATCTTGTCGACCTCCCTTTGAATGATGTGGCGCTCAGCTGGAGAGACGCGGTATGGCCGTCGGTGGATCGGATGGGCATCGCCAGTGTTTATGCGGTGCTTGACAGCGCAGGTGTGACCCAGAGGACGGTCGCAAAGGTCAAAGACGTCCCTATAAGAGAAGAGGAGGCGAAGGAGATCGTCAGCGTGATGGGGCGAAAGGTCTGGAGCAATCATTTTCTTCAGGTCGGGAGGAGACAGATCTGGCGAAGAAGACGGGATATCAGTGGTGTGCGACCGACCAGCATCAGGAGGAGACAAGGTCGAGATAACGTAATCGTAGGAGGGCGTCAGCATAGCGAGTGAAATGCCTTGTGGGAGCACTTGTGAACACAGTCCGAAATTAATCACAGGAAGACAAGTAAGATTGTCCCGTAGAGTGATAACAGTGTGAGGCAAACCAACACTGTGCGTCAACAGAACGGCGGTGATGGGAGCGAGCACATAATCACCGTCGGGGACTGGTGGAGAGGGCGTCACAGCAACACAAGTAACGGCTTGTGGCGGCAAACGGACGTGCTCAGCAGAACAGAGCCGACTCTTGAATGGTCCGGGTGGATCAATCACACTTGGTAGGTCAAGCTGTACAGTACCAGCGGAACAATCGATGAGGGCGGAGTGGGCGGACAAAAAGTCAAGACCGAGGATGACGTCATTGGAACAGCAGACGAGGACGGTGAACAAAACAGAAGTTTGACGGCCGGCAACACTGACACGTGCGGTACAAAGGCCAGCTACGGGAGACGTACCACCGTCGGCCACACGGACAACACGTGATGGGGCAGGGGTCATAACTTTCTTCAACTGCCGGCGGAGGTGAGAACTCATAACAGAAATATGGGCGCCAGTGTCAATCAAAGCAGTAACAGGTAGGCCATCCACTTCAACGTCGATCAAGTTCTGATTGGTAGGGAGCGTCAACAGAGGAATTGGAGAGCAGGTCGGAATAGCAGCATCACCTCCAGGAGCTGCAGCCGTTAGTTTCCCGAAGGAAAACGCCGGGAGTAAGACGGGGACGGGGAACGGCGTGGTGGGGGTGACCGAGAAGGTCGGCGTCGTGGGGAGGGCGAGCGGCTGTAATGGGCGGTAGTAGTAGTGGTCTCGGCAGATGTTTCCTGGTCAGGTTGGCTTGGTACCTGGTGCTGGCTTCGGGGTGGGTAGCGGAAGCTGGATGAGTTGGGTCGAGAAGACGAGGGCCAAGGACTTCGGCAATATCGTGAAATGTGTCCAACACGTCCACATCGAAAGCAAATGGGCTTGTCGTCAGGCGTCCGCCACGCATTCGGGTCGCGATAATTCGGAGTGGTGTAACGGCGTTGGAGAGGGTTGAAGGTGGCCGAAGGGTAACTGTCAGGGTGGTTCACAGAGCAGATGGTTTGAAGGCCCACGTTTGCCAGTTCTTGACGAACAACGGATTGTATAAGGGATATCGTAGGTGGGGCATCACAGGTCTCTCCTCGCATTAAATGTGCGGGCGATGCGGCTTCAATTTCGCGTCGAACGATTCGGGTGATGGTCTCCGATGTTAAAGGCTGAGTCGGCATACGAACATCCTCACACGTTGATGTCGCTGCCGTGTTCGGAAGGCGGGCGAATTGGTGGGCGATACGTCGGCTTTTAGCATCTTCGAAGCGTCGGCATTCAGTAATAATCTCGTTGACTGTCGAAGAGTTTTTAAACACGATCAGGTTAAACGCATCGTCCGCGATCCCTTTCAGCAGGTGCGCAACCTTATCGGCTTCTGTCATCTTGGCGTCAACCTTCCGGCAAAGGGTCAGCACATCCTGAATATACGTCAAGTACGACTCAGTAGGCGTCTGCACACGCGAGGCAAGCTCTTGCTTGGCAGCACGCTGGCAGCCTGCAGGTTGGCCAAACAACTCGCGAAGTTTAGTCTTGCATACGCTCCAGCTTGTGAGCTCCTCTTCGTTGTTGTCGAACCAGGCCTTCGCCGTGCCCTTTAGATAAAATGTGACATTCGCCAACATCATGGTCGGGTCCCACCTGTAATGTGCGCTTACGCATTCGTAGAGTCGAATCCATTTGTCGACGTCGTCGCCAGCAGTGCCGGAAAAGGTCCCAGGGTCACGGGGTGGAGCCAGGACGACGGTTGGCATGGCGGCTGCCGCTGACGCAGTTTCACCGCTGGTGGACATGCCTAGAGTGGCGACTTGGCGGCCGCTGCGGAGCTCCGTCTTGCGTTATACCCCCAGCACTTCCACCAAGATGTTACGGAGAGGAAAACACAACAGGAAAACGTATTTACAGTATATTTACAAGGCGATCAAGCGTCAACCATATGGCGGAGAGCGCGCGCCCGATCATCAGCGTCTTCTTCATCGATGTTGGCGTGAATCATATCGTGACAATATAATTGCTACGCAATAATATGGTTGAGTGGGACGAGCCGCTGGGGCGGCGCATGCTTTGCAGTGAGGCGCCCGACGTGGAAAAATACTGTGGCGGCGCTGCGATCGAACTGGATTGGGCCGCATCAAGGTCGCGCCGTTGGAAACTGCTGGCGATACTGCTCGGCAGGGTCATTCGCACTACTTCGCGCGCTGGTATTTGCGTTCAGACCTCTCAAATGGTGTTCATAATCGAATATGACCTTTATATATGTCTTAAGAATAAATGCCTTTCTTTCTCTTCATTTTATTTTTTAATGCCGCTCGGTGATTGCCCGTGCATTGCGGCCGCAGTGTCGGCTTTCATTCTACTATATGTTATTGTACGGTTCCTTTGGAGAACAAATATTTTTCTCGTTCTTCAAGCAGCATGTATCTCTCGTGTGTATTGTTCCGCATATAGTTTTTCATCAGTAGGTCTTGCGAAACGCAAACGGAGAAACATATGTAACCTTCCTGCTCGCCGCTTCAAACAAGTAAAGCATATCTGCCCCATCCGGCACCTTGCACTCAGATTTATTTCTTCTTTTGGGGTTTTTTTACGTGCCAAAACCAGTTCTGATTATAAGGCACGCCGTAGTGGAGGGCTCCAGATTAATTTTGACCACCTGGGGTTCATTAACGTCTACTACAATGCAAGCACACGGGCTTCTTGCATTTCGCCTCCATCGAAATGCGGCCGCCGCGGCCGGGATTCGATTCCGCGAACTCGTCCTCAGCAGCGCAACGCCTTAGCTAACTGAGCCCCCGCGGCGGGTACTCAGATTTACGGGAAGCATTGTTATTGAAAAAAAAAAAAAACTGCAGCGCAACATTCTATTCAAGTTTCCGCCTTAGTCGAATAACAGAATGCGGAGTAATTGGTAGGGGGTCATTTATCGCGGTCGGTGTCATTCTGGTGTCATTCTGGAAATTCATTTCAAGTGGATGCGTTTTGCAACGTCACCGGCTACAATTCGTAAATTGCGATATATGTCGTAAAGTAATTAACTAAGCAGTTCATTAATCAATTTTGTTAATAAGTGGAATAGGTGTTTCGATGCTCGTGCTACTAATGTCCGCCTCTTCGAATAACCCAGCTCATCAATGAGCTCATCAATGATTTTTAAAAAATTCCCTAAACCTTAATTTCGAACACCCGGTATAGTGGATACGGCGTTGCGCTGCTAAACTGGAGCTCGCGGGTTCAATCCGTCGCGGAATTCGATGGGAACAAATGGAAAACACTCGTGTACTTCTATTTAGGTGCACGTTAAAAAGCCCCGGGTGGGGAAATATATATCATACTCATATCGTGGTTTTGCCACGTGAAACCCACAAATTTGTTTGAACTAAAAAAAAGAAAAGACAGGTGGCTGCGTTCTTCGTCTTTTTTCTAGGAGTGTAAACAAAATAAATTATTCTCGAGTCTGATTTCCGAGAAAAACATGTTACGCTTATCCTATATTTGATACATAAATGTAATGCCATTCCCAAATGTCTGTCAGCTCAACTGAGCAGCTTGTATATTATAAACGGCTGCTTTCAGTTATTCGACGCACTATCATAACGACAACAATGAAGCAATTAAAAAAAACGGCGTACCTCACATACACGTACAGATATGTGTAGATCTGCTGCGTTCGTTCAAGAAGATAAGTGTGGTACCACATGGGGCACCCAGTTTTAATTGGTTGCAAAGATGGTGAGACTGTCAAAAAAAGTTTTCCTTGCCTGAATCAAGTTAGCAGATTTACAGGCTGCCCCAAAACGGGGCATTTATATTGAATGACAGCTTATTACACTTATTAGCAGGGCTTATTCGCAGCTTATTAGCCGGACTTATTAACACCTCTGTGTTAATTCTCTCAGGAAGTGCGCCTCTGCGCAACAGCCACAACTCTCCAGCAGCACAATCATTCGGAATAACAATCCGCACTTGCATCGGTCACTCACCTTTGAGACTGCAATAGTGCGGTTATGCGTTACATTCGTACGGAAACGACTGTCGTACAGCATATCAATAACACTTGCTTATATATATAGTTTTAATTGCCTGCTATGAATATTATTTCTGCGAATGAGAGTTTTATGTGCAGTATTCACTAATACGTGTGTTTCGTATGCAAACGTGCACGGTCGGGAGTTCTCACTGTACCATTTGTATCATTCTCAATGTACCCTTTGATTTAATTACGTAGAAATACATCGGTCATTCGTCGCGCCACGCAGCTAATAAACCTGGTTTATTTCACTTTAATATTGTTTTCTTCGATCATTGTTCCTGATCAATATCCACCGACAAGAAGCGCGCGTAAAATGACACGCTATCAATAATAAAATTTTCGTACGTAGCTTCATATGTTGCAGAGATGCCAGTTGCTCTTAGAAGACAGCGTTAAAAACAATGGTTCACTTGGCTAAAGCTACCTTTGGTACCCGCCGTCAAGAGTTATGGGCGCACCAAAGCAACTAAAACATAAAAAAAAAATGTACTACACAGATGTTCTGCGAGAAAAACTGGGCGCCGCCAGCATCCGCGTAGCGAACGCGCGCTCGCTAGCAGACGACGCGCTTGACAACGACAGCAAAACTGAAGACGACGCGTTGTATAATCCATGCCTCAAATATATATGTTTGGCAAGATGGTGTGAACATAAATTTGCAGTTGAAATAAAGCACTATTTTAAGAGCGTACTATGCGCAATCGGCCTCGGCGCCCGCAGCGAAAGTACGTTGAATATGCCGCGGAGCGCGTCTCCGCCCCAATCCAGTTCGCTCGCAGCGCCCTCGCACAATTTTTCCACACGCGGCGCCTCAGCGGGAAAGCGCCGTTCGGCCCACTCGACCATTATCTAGTACACTCTAATTCTAGGCACTGTAGTGTAGCTAGAGTGTACTAAAATGGGGGAGTGGGTCCAGCGGACGCCTTAGCAAGCGCCGAGGGTGAAGCAAGCGCCGAGGGCTGTTTCGGCAGCGCTCATTGGCTGAGGTGAGCTCGCGGGCTGAGTAGCTGTCGTCTGCTCGACGCACCGTCGTTGTTGCGTCGTTTGCGTTCTTTCTGCCGCTCTTTTTCCATTTTGTTTACTATAAATCGGTGGGGAATAATGTCAGTGTTACTGCCACCGAGTATCCGCCTGTTGAAGCTCCATGCACCACGGTAGGGTCTCCGACGCGACAAGTGTCCGGCCGGCGAGCGGAGCCGCTAATTCGGGAGAGAGCGACGGTGGCGCCACCTGGATTTTCAATAAAAAATGCCTCAGCGCAGAGTCCTCGTTGGACCCACTCCATAGAATAAAGAACCAACTTTACCAACTGAACCAACTTTACATATAATAAAGAACCAACCAACTTTGCCCACTCCCCCAATCTAGTACACTCTAGTGTAGCTATGGATGTGCTATGGATCTAGCCACCGTAGCTATGGCGACAGGTGTAATCAAAAAGCAAACTGGATGTTTATGACGTATTTTTGCCTTCAAAAAATTGCTTCCACCGCATTTAACAAGCAAAAGCATGGCCTTTAAGATATGCATTTTAAATCTAGAGGGCGTCACATTTCAGAATGTGGATTTGGATACCACTCATCACAAAGGCTATCGAAAAAACTGCAACGCGTTGTGGCCGAGTTAGTGCGGGGGCCTCGAAGCCGTAAGTAGCCGATCCAACTCCGCAAGCGCTGCGCCATGTTGTTTCAGCGGTGTATGTGTGTGATGCGTTCTATCGAATTTTGGGCATAGAAGACCAACAAAACGGCCGTTTTCGTCGTTCGTACTGTGCTCCAGGCGCTCATTCCGCTCACTCAACGGTCAGTGAAGGTGAAGAACTGTAGGCTCTTCGGAATTAGGAGTTACACGTTTGTGAAATAACGCCATGCCTCCGCGCAAAAATATTGCGCGCCGGGGTCGTAAGTCGGCGACTCAGGGCAGATGTGCGGGAACGCCAGCAGCGTCCGCATCCGGCACAGCGGAGCAGCTGGAAAGCAGCAAGCTAACAGCTGCGGTGGTAGTCGTGGAGAAGCTATCAGATTCTGTGGTTGCCCAAAAGACGCCGGCGTTGCCACGCAAGGCGCCCGCCGAGGCTTGCGCCGCCATTGAGCCCAGTGCCAAGAAGAGCAAGCTCTCGGCCGCCCCGGCTGCAGAGCCTGAACCTGTGCCTGAACCTGTGCCCGAACCGACGGAACCGGAAGACGGGACAGCCTACGACGACGTATCAGAAGACGAAGAAGCCGAAATCGAGGAGGAAGACGCCACGTGCGAAGCGCTGGTTCTTGACGTCGACGACGACGAGGGCGGGTCGCCGGGGCCTAGCGACGATCAGAAGGCGGACGACGAGGACCACAAGAGTGGCGCAGAGGAGGACTCCATGCCTGCCGAAGCTGAGAAGAACGCCGAGGAGGACGTCGAGGAGAACGCGGATGGTGCCGCCGACGCGGATACCTCTGCGGACGCGGAGGAAGTGTGCGACGAGGCGGCACCAGACGACGAGGAGTGCGGTGTCCAGGACGAGAGCGCGGAGAACATGAACGGCGAGGAATACGCGGAATTGGACGAAGAGGAGATTGTCGAGGAAGAGGACGGCGAAGAGGAGGTCGCCGAAGTCATCGAGGAGGAGGGAGAGGAAGAGAACGCCGCGGGTGGTGGCGAAGATGGCGTGGAAGAAGTAGACGGCGCTGAACATTGGGAAGAAGCAGCCGAAGGCGCGGACGAAGAAGTCGAGGAGGGCGCAGAATATTACGAGGAGGGCGAAGGCACAACCCAGGATGGGGAGTGGGACGAAGAGGTGGAATGCCTAGACGCTGACGATGCGGAGGTCGTAGATGACGTGTACGATGCCGAAGGTGCTGAGGGCGAAGGCGGCGAAACGTACGCTGGCGAGGAAGAGGGACAGGAAGGCGACGACGCAGAGTGTGCCGAAGATGGACAGGGTGACGGGGATCACGTGATGGATGCGCCCGCAGTACACGATGAGACAGCTCGTGACACTCCAGCAGTGTTGCGTGACACTCCACGTGACGGAGCACCGACAGAAGGTGCTGGTGAGAATGAAGCTGAAAGCTCTTGCGTGTGCAACAATATCGAGGAGCAGGAAGGTGAGGGCGCAATGGAAGACGGGGATGGAGAGGCGCCGACAGACGAGACAGTGGCAGCTGATGACGGTGCCGAGGGTGAGAGTGCCAAGTGTGAAACGGCAACATCTGAGCCTACTTCTGTTTCAGAGGAGACAACCGTGGAGATAACACAGCTGTCGGAGCTGTGCCCCACTGTGGTCTTCGAGCAGCCCGAGACCATCACTGAATCATTTCGCGACAGCATCCAGAGATCGGTACAGCTATTCATTGAGCGGCTGCTGCGTGATGCTAAAGAGTTGGGCCCAGTGGCACAGCATACAATGGCCGACCAGGTGAGTGTTGTTGGAGCTTCCGTGTGCAAGCGTACCTTTCTGGACAGAATTTGGGGCATTTTAAGAGTTGGTAAAGGGCCTTCGAACAGAAGGTATTGTTAAGCAGCTTAAAGGAGTACTGGTAGAACATTTGTCTTGTATTTATTACTTTATTGGATTGCCGTAAAACCCAGTAATTACGCTATAAAGCTTCAATTCACCGAGACTGCAACATATAAGCTCTATACATTTTAATGTGACACGTTCAAAATGTGGGCCAAGAGCAGCGGGGCTGAGGACGTGAAAAAGGCAACCCATACACCACTGAAACCTAGTATGACGGTCTCGTGGTACCAGATGAAACTTACGTGTACACGCACGCTAGGGCCATGCTGCAAAAAGTCGTCCTTTCAGTACTACTCGACGAGAGAAGAAAAGAAAGCATGTCTTCCTGCATTTCCAGGAGAACCTTTTTGGCAGTGTTCGGTGACACAGGCATTGTATGGCCTTCAACCACCATACCCTGCCGCCTCCATTTTTGCTGACGTCGATGAGTCTGCTTTTTCACATCTGTAGCCGTGCACTGCGTATGACGCGTGTTTTGAACAGGTAGCACAAAAATTGCTGTAATTATTTGGGGTGCTCTCGAGGAAGCGAGGCTTCATACTGTGGAGTCGAGAGCTACTTTAACAGGCAAGAAAAGCGGCACACAAACTTTGTGTTAGTGCTCATTTAATCTGTTAGAACATGAGCTGGGCTCACAATAGCCGACTCGGTACCCCATGCTTTATTGAGAAAACTGAAATGAGGCCAGCAGCAAAGCTACTGTAGTGCTGGCACAATAGTCGCTCCTGCCCATATGTTCTGTGCTCCGCTGTGCCACTGAACAGCGGCACTTTATGGTATTGGTTGAAGGTTTCACCTGTTCCAGTCAAGAGCAGCATGGTACTTGCGTAGGGATACCATTGACATTTTGTAGCTGCTGCTTCAGGCAATTTGGCTGCAAACTTGTTTCTTCAATTAGTTTGGTAAGGTAAAAGTTAAAGCAATTAGGGTGCCATCAATGAATCCAACCCTAATGCCATGAATTTGAAAAAAAAAAAAAAAAACCTTGCTTGGGGGGGGGGGGGGGAGCTGAACTCATTTACTTTGGCATGTTGAGAATTTGGGCTTGCATGGCACTGCGAGCCGTTGGTTGTACTCATAAGCATTGCCTCAAGATATATCTCTTGTGAAATCACAGGCTTGGACATGAGCATTGCTGTGAAACTTGGACTTCCCCTTAGTTCGCTATTATTCGTGTGAAAGCCTTATGTGGCTTATGAGGTAGAAAATCCGGCGTTGGCGTGACTACGATGGTCCAAATTGAGCCACTCGGGGCATTTGATGACGTCACTTAAGGCAAAGTTAATTAAGGCAGGTTTAATTGAGATAGTTCTTTACAGCACTCGAACCCACAATTGTTGATGTTAAGGTGAAGTTAATTAAGGCACATGTAATTAAGATAGAGTTAACGCACTCGAACCCATGACCTTTGGTTGGAGTTGTACCCACGACTTTGGTGTTAATGCACCATTAATTAAGGTAGAGTTAATTATGGTACATGTTTAATTAAGATAGAGTTAATTAAGGCACTCGAACCCACTTTCTTTGGTGGGGGACGAACCCTCGACCTTTGGTGGTTGCAATGCTTTCGCATTCATCCACTTAGGGATAACTAGGCCCCTTGAATTTTGTAGTGCTTCTACAAAGACATACTTGCTGCCATTGGGTGCAGACATACACAAAAACAATAAGGCTCTTAATAATTTTATTAATGCAAAAAGCATCCTTTGCCAACTTCAGCTGTTTTGAGTCTATCTATCCATCTAGCCTCTTACGCCGACCTAGCGGCCTAAGCTGTCTACTTGCTTGGGCAGCTAGGTATGTGCTCTTGGTCGTGATGCTGTCATTGTTCCATTGTCGTCATTCCAGCCTCGTAATCTTACTCTCATCATGGCGTTGTCATCACGCCTTCTACCCTGACCCAGTTGCCGAAGTTGTCTAATAGCTTGTGCCTGTAGGTATGAGCTCTTGGTCGTAATGCCGTCATGGTCGTTACTTCGCCATCATTCCAGCTTTCTCATCTGACACCCGTCATGCCGTTGCTGTCATGCCATCGTCATACAGTCGTCATGCATTCGTTGTCACACTGCCATAATGATGCCGTCGTGGTCATTCAATAATCGTCATTCCAGCTTCATGACCTCTCGTCATGCTGTCGTCGTCAAGCCTTCTACTCTGACCTAATGGTCCAAATAGCTTAGGTCACTAGGTATGCGATCAGGGTTGTGATGCTGTTGTGGCCATTGCATCGTCGTCATTCCAGCTCTGTCTTCAGACTCTCGTCATGCTGTTGGCCATCATCGTCATCAGTCGGCATCATGTCGTCATCGTGCAGTCGTTTTATCATTGTCATACTTCAGTAACGTCATACCGTTGCCGTCATGCCATTGTCCTCATATCACCTTCGTCGTTTCGTTGACATCAGCCTTTCTTCATTATTGTATTGTAATTATACTGTCGTAATTCAATTGTGATTCTGGTGCCCTCGTCTTGTCGTCATCATCAGTTGCTGTAATGCCTCCATTGTCAAACCTCTGTCGAGATGTCACTGTGGTCGTGCCGCCATCGTCACTCCAGCTATGTCGTCCGACTCTCGTCATGTCGTCAGGGCATCGTCGTCATACAGGCTTCGTGGTACAGTCATGCCATTGTTATTATGTGATCATCATCTCATTGTCCTCATGCAGTTGTCTGGCCGTTGTCGTCACTGCATCGTTGGCGTACACTCGTCATGCAATCGTCGTCATACCATTATCGTCACGCTGTCATTTCACCATCGCCATCACTTCAGTATCGTCATGCCATTGTCTTCATGCCGGCGTTCTCATACCACCTTCATCGATCCATCGACGTCATTCCTTGTTCATCTTTCTATTGTAATCGTATTTTCTTCATTCAATCATGATTATGTCATTGCCATTGCATTGTCGCACTGAAGCTATCATGCATCCGTTGTCATATCGACGTCGTCATGACGTCTTGGTTGTGCAATGGTCGTCATTCTTGCTTCTTCATCCAGTTTTCGTCATACCACCATCGTCATAATTTAAAAATTCATACCTCATTGTCGTTGTTATATGCCTTTGTCGTTCCATCGATATCATTCCAGCTTCATTCCATCATCACTGTGTTATTGTCAAACAGTCGTCATGCCTCCATGCCCATGGGTGACCTTGGCAATCGAGTGCCTTAGCAAAGTGGGACAATATCGGAGTATGTGGCATATAGGCATAGTAACAAATGTTTTGTTATTACCACTACAAGGGTTAAATAAACGGGACTTCAGGAATATAGTCTGTCGCTACATAGTTCGATTGCTATTCGCATCACCGTCGACAGCCATTGCGAGACGAGTTCTGCCATAATTTTCATGTGGCAGCAGCTTACCTTTACTACTCAGAGAAGTTTATTTCATACTAGTATTAATTAATTTTTGCTTATAGGTACAGTAAGTGAGAATGGTTAATGAAGCTGGACTGTTGAGGTGCTTGAATTGTGAAATTTCTGAATCGAATTCATATATTAAAAAAAATTGCCTTAGAATATGGAAGCGAATATCAAATATATTCTCTTTACTAAAAGTGAAATATGAAGCTTGTGTGGGAGTCTGCTTGTTAAAAAACAAAAAGGAATAGGCTCGTTTACATTATTTTTTCAAGTACTGCTGTTGACAAGTGGACATCCAGTCAATTGAGGAGCTTGCATATGAGAAAAGTGATTGTATCTGCTGCTCCATTAGAGTGACAGTAATGAAACACAGAAATGTCACATGACCAGATGTTTAACGAGCAGTGCACATTGTTTTAAAGGGGCCCGGAACCACTTTCAATCGAAGTCAAGAAATGCATTTCAAGTTAGACAACAGTCGGCAATACTAAAATAGTCGTACTTCCTGAAGTACATAATTATTCTTGAAATTCGAAAGCAAATTTTTGCTTACTTCAGCCTGTTTATTAAACTATGTCAATATGCACAGTAACAGTAGGCAGAAGATCACTGATCCAAACACCCTTCTTGATTGATGTCAACTATTGGCCAATAGCAGCCGTGTATGGGAATCTGCTATACGACGATATATAGTAGCTGGAAAAGGCTTCAGTTGAAAACAGAGTGTTTGAGAGAAGTGACTTCACGCTACGCTTGTGAGCTCCATGCGTCGCGCACGACGGCAAAACTTAAGCTGAGGTGTTCACAGCAGCATATGTAATCCGTGGACTGTTTTTCTGCCAAGCCCGACGGGTGGTTCAGGGCCCCTTTAGAGGAACGCAAACATGTCTGTCCAAATTGTGATGCACTTCGCTTTAATCGAGAAGGCTAATTTTTTAGTCTGCCCGGAGGCCAGTCTTATTAAATTACTGGAAATTATTGCACAGAAGTTAGCTACTTCATGCATTTGCATAGCAACTGATGCCTCTCCGCAAGAAGCGCAGCTTACAAAGCTGCAACAGAATCATTTACTAATCTTTCTCCCGGTAGACTCCTATAATGGTTATCATTAATATTTGCACATAAACAAATATTCAACAGCTTTAACTAGAGAATTATAAAATTGATTCTGATTTGAATAACAGAGTGATTCACATTTGAAATTTTATATATTTGTACACGCATGCTGGATTTTATGGCTGAAAAGGGCATTTTGATAAAGAATTTTGTGGAACAACAGTGCACTCTGCCAAACTTTGAGCTTTCTTATCTCCTATATAATTCTTCCGAATTACTGATCAGTTGCGTAATGTTCTTCCCAGGCGATTAGTGACATTGTTAAATAATGAATTATCCAAGCAGTTACTTACTGTGGTATCCATAGCGTGGTACTCTAGATTAATTTTGACCTCCTGAGGTTCTTTAACATGCACTCAATGCGGGGCAAACGGGCGTTTTTGCATTTCGCACATATTCATATGTGGCCGCCGCAGCTGGGACTCTCGTACCTGTGACCTTGTGCTTAGCAATGCAATGCAAAGCCTCGGCGACGGGTTGTGTAATCTCATGCACTTCATATCCGCCCCCTTTAGCAATCTACTGAAGAGTTGTACGATCCACCACAGATCATTTTTAATAATTCTCTTATATAAATTCCTACAGGGCTCTCACGGGTGTTATTGCAAAGGGGAAACAAAGCAAGTACATCAAATGCTAAGGTAATATGCACTGCAGGTGCTTGACATATGTATATTAAAACTGTAAGCCCATACCACAATAAAGCAAACAGATAAAAATAACCTGTCAATTGAACAATTCTCAGCGGTGCAAATATATGCTTGCAGTAAATGTTATGAGACACATAGATTAAAAAAAAGAGATGGAGAACAAACAAAAATGAAAGAAGAGTTGAGAAGATCTTAGGAAAGTTGCCGAAGTTAAGGAGCCCATTAGATACGCCATATAGCTCACTACATATGCTGAGATACGTAGCTGAGAACAAGGACCGCACAAAGAGCGATGGAACGAAAAATGTTAGGCCTAACATTAAGAGACAGGAAGAGAGCGGTGTGGATCAGAGAGCAAACGGGGATAGCCAATATTCTAGTTGACATTAAGCGAAAGAAATGGAGCTGGGTAGGCCATGTAATACGTAGGATGGATAACCGGTGGACCATTAGGGTTACAGAATGCATAGCAAGAGAAGGGAAGTGCAGTGGAGGTCGGCAGAAAACCAGATGGGATGATGAAGTTAGGAAATTTGCAGGTGCAAGTTGGAATACGCTAGCGCAAGACAGGGGTAATCGGAGATCGCAGGGAGTGGCCTTCGTCCTGCAGTGAACATAAATATAGGCTGATGATGACGTAGCTGATTGGTGAGCTCTGTTGGCTAATGCTGCGATACGTGTGGCTGCTTCAACGTGTAGATATGTTGGAGTGTACTTGGCAGTATTTTTGAGCCTGACTACGGGACAAGACGAAGCGATCTACTGATGTGCTCACTATCCCTGCACCTATGGTTGTGCCGTCACCTAAGCTGTGACCAGCGCCTCGAGAAGAGTTGGCAGTGCTGCAAGGGGCTCTTTTTTTTTTTATCCTGCATCCATGTGGCAAGTACTCCAGCATAGTGCGTCATGCTGAGCAGAGGAATGCTGTGCATAGCTTATGCAGAATGCCAGTTCTCCATTTTCTATCATTGCCTGAAGTGGATTGCAGGTAGCTGCAGTCCTGGATATATCTGGGACATTGGCGTTGTCAGTGTCATATCTGGGACAGAACGTCGTTGCCACAACTGCAGCTGGAGTATAATAATGCAGTAGAAACACACCTGGCTATAAATATAATGCAAGTATGCGCGCACATTGCTGCACCCAAAGCAGAGGAGAAGAAAATACATTTATTGTAAAAAGAAAGAAAAAAAACAAGCAGGTGTCTTTGCTTGTGCGGGGCTGTTCAGTCTGTTTGGCGCAAACTATTTTCGGGTCACACTATCCCATGCGTAGGAGAGATGTATGACACGCTGCATGTGCTGTGTGCAGCTGCAACCGCGTAGCATTGCTAGCATTTCAGTACAGATGGCTGCATAAAGACTCGCTTCCTGCTTATTAACCCCTTTAACATTGGCTATGAAGTATCACACATGCCGTGTGCGTGGCCTTTGTTTATGGTTATTTGTGCCCCTAATGCATTTTAGGCAATCTTCTGCTATCGGGTTCACTATGTAATGCTCTACAGTAATGAACACCGAAAAGTATGAAAAAATATGTTTTACTTACAATATCAAGCAGGAATTATAATTTCGGACCCCTATCTGCCAGTCACAAGTTGATTTTTATGTGGAAAAGCAAGAAACACTCTGAGGTGTAAACAGCGGCACTTCACTTTTTATGCTCCAGCCAATAGTTATTTTTTTTTGCACTGTACACTATGGGCTCTGGCGACAGGTTTTGTTGGCCAGGGTTTGGTGGAATGGGAAATGTGCTCATGTCCTGCTTTTGCGCAAAGGTTCTACAAATGTCAACCAAACATAGATAAATTAAACGAACCATCAAGTGAACGCATAGTACCGTCTATTGACATTTCTAAACTTTACAGCGTATATTGGCTGCTGCCGCGTCTACAAACAGTTTTAAAACAAACAATACCTCTCGCCTGGCTAATCACCGGCTTTAGCAATATGACTCTTGTTCTTCTGCCCAGTGGTTCTTTGGCTGTGGCCACCAATGGGTTAAGAGTTCCGACACAAAAATTTTTATCGCGTTTCTCTTGCTTTATTGGTAGTGATGGTACAGTGCCAGAATTCCTTAAAGATGTGACCAATCATGATTTACACCATCTTTTAAAGTGACTAGTTCAAAACGTGTACCAATAGGCTCCGTACAGTGAACAGAGGGCGCTACAACCGAATACGGCAAAACGTCGTGCAGCGCCAATGGTGGTAGGAATGTGAAACACTGAGACGGCCGCTCCGAGCCCCGCAGCAGCGACTGAACGTGTTTCAACACGCGCGTGACGTTCAATATGTCGCGTGTGTTGTTTTGCCGCTTTAAGCCGATAAGCTGTATTGAAAATTACTTTCGTGCGTCTATACTCGACAAAGGAGACAAGCTGTATGTGGCGGGTCACGTTTACGACGTGAAGGACACCGACAGCGCCGACTTGAGGGCGCCGTCGGTCACTCTCAGCAAGGGAAACAAGTGTACAACGTTTCCTTGCAGGTAGGGAGAACATGCATGCATTTGTATATCAGCAAGTGGTTTTGACGCATAAGCGAAAGCGCACACGCTACCACGACTTATTGGCGGAAAATCTGCGGTGCAATTTTAACAAAGACGAAGAACACACAAACAGGACGGGAGCTTGCGGCGCATTGCAACTAGCTCAAACCAAGATTATGCTACCGCGACGTTTTTTGAATGAGAACAGTCCCAAATTGAAAAACGTCGTTTCTGCTACGTTGCCAGGTATTCCGGTGCGTGGTCACAGAAATGTCCAACTGCAGTTCTGCTATTTACAGTATTTCGTTCATTTCGTGGCCGAACGTGCGCAGAAACGCATTTTTGCTAATCTATAAATGAAGCATTTCTAGGTGTTGATTTTTCCTTTATTGGCTACTCCGCCGTTCACGAAGTGTTTGGAGCAGATCCTGCTCGTCTGCTTCGGCATCCACGGCGAGCCGTCATTCTCGCCGAAGAAAAGAAGAGGAGCATGATTGTGAATACTACGCAGTTCATACTGACGACACAGTGCCCTATGCATGCGGCCGCAAGCAAGAGCGCACATGCAGTAACCGAATGACTTCTTCACGAGACGGTAAACGAGGCAAACACGCCACAATGCGCTGACGAGAGAGAGCAGTCTCACAGCGAGCGCCACTTGGTGAAGGCATTTGAAGTTTAGATGTTACACGTACCATCACTACCCCGAAAATCAACGCAAACCGAGTTTACTTACTTCGCTGAAAGTATCACAGAAAAATGCAACTTAACAGTTATTACCGGACTGCAAGCAATCAACAAAGATTCGCATGCAGCCTACAAGAGCATTTGAGACGCAAATTCGCACGCAAAATTTCGCGCTACGCGAGCTTGCTGTGCAAAACGTGCTCCATGCACTTCCAACCACGCTAAGCACACAAATGCAGTTGCAGAACCTCAAGCAGCTAGACCTGGCTAGACCTTAAAGCATATAGTTACATTGACACTAGGAAAACGCTGTTTTCACAATTACTTAACTCTTCGAACAGCAACAATCCATCTTTTTCGTCGTTCTTGCTCCCACGGGCGGCCAGGAAATCGGTATACAATTTCACGCCAGGCTGGCCTTCATGGCTGTAGCAGTTTTTTACGCAGCAGTACCGGCACTTCGTCCTTTTCCGTACGCTTTCAGTCGATGGATTCGAATTAGTCGAGCTGAAGGATGACATTGTCTCAACGCCAGAAAAGACCGAACAGCACCATCGACGCCGCGCCTACGAATACCCCCGCGCGCTTTGGCCGTCTCATTATTGTTGGCGGCGCTGCGACAGATGGCGCAGCAATCGCAGCAAACTTCACTGTACGGAGCCTATACAACGTGGATTCTTGGCGAATGACAGGGGTAACTCTACAACTGCGATTGTTCGGCTAGATTGGAGTATAATGACCAGCACATGTATGTGTAAACTTTGCGTTTCTGACTTCAGATGTTCTTGCAGCATTATTTATGAGACGAAACTTTTTTTCTAAATTTCCATGAAAGCACATTTGTCTAAACACACAGAAGCAGTAAGTTTTTGCACACACATATGATCATTGCGAATTGTTGCCCTGATTATGCAATATTTTGTAAAAATGCCTTCATTTGTAAACTCACAAAGCCGTTTGAAGCTGGAAGAACATGGGAATGGAGAAATTGTTGTGCTTTACATCTACTAAACGAATTTCGACGATGCTTGTTGCATTTAAAAGATGTTAATTTCACTGAATGTTGTGAGCAGATTTTTTTATTTAAGCTGCAAATTTTTTTCCAAGAATTGTCAGAATTTAAAAAAACCTGAGAAAAATGTAAATTGTAAAACATAAAATGTAAATTGGCAGTAAGCTAATAATGTTACAGCTCTTTAAACCCAAGCTCTTCGAACGTCTCAGGAGGACAAAACTGATATTGTGTGCACCGTTCTGAATTATACCAACAATAAGCAAATTTAGTATTTCAGCTAGACTCGCATAGAAGCTGCCACAATTTTATGTAAGCTGTAAACTAATTACATTGTGTTTGTTCACTTTAGATGAACGCACTGCTAATTGTATCTGTTTTGGTCCAGCATAGATATGGAGTTTTTGCATCATTTTATTTTCATTTTTCAATTTTTGCAATAATTGGGGCCCTAGATCAAGATTTCATGTTCATCAGTTGGTAGAATTGAGATTTCTCTCTCGAACGCAACAAATTTCATTCAGATATGTCCAGCGGTTGCCTCATGACAGTATTTCCGCGAATCACATGTAAATTTATCTACTTTAATGCAAACAGACTTTTCAAAGATCTCCTGTGGTGAATATTGTGATTCTGTCACATGAGCTAGATTACTTGAAAAGATTGATGCTACTTAGGAAAAATTGTGACATTACATAATTAAGAAATTTCACTCAGTAATTATATTAACATTATAGCATATGTTCAACTTGTAAACTTCAAGGAATATGTCGGCGTGGAGATGCATTGATGTCCCAGTTAGCTCTTATCAACACTGTTTTCCACAGTGGTCGGTGCTTCTTTAAAATGAGTTGGCAAGAAATTTTATGGTTATGGGCTGAAAAATTATCAAATTCCTTTAGCAAGCAAAAAGCTATTGTGGACTGTTGGGTTTGCCCACTCCTGGAAACAGCTTTAATGCCAAAAATTTTATGTGGTTGACTGAACTGTGGTTCTTGTAATGAATGTGAGCTTGTGGACAGAGTGTTCTGACTTTTTGATGGGCAAGTGGCACCGACTGCTGTGTGCCAACAACCGTGGTGAACCACACCATGTGCGTGTTGTGCAGACAGTCTACTGCCAACTTTAAGGCACTACAGAGCAGTATTGCTTATTGCAATTGCAATTATACAGACGCTCAGGGCGCATTTGCACCAATGCTGTCGTCCTGCTATCACTGGCGCATGCACGGTCTGTGCGTGGAGGGTTAAAAGGTCTCCATAGTTGCGCAGTGCGTTTGGCTCCAAACGCAACAAAGCCAAGTGGCTCCGCCTGGCTCCACTTAATTGGCTCCGCCGGAGCCAGGGTGCAGCATTTTGGTTTCCACTGGTTGGTATGAGCTCTCTGTGCACACAGATTAGTGTTCCCGCTGAGCAGCTGTGTGCATACCACACCATGGTGCATACATGTCTGAAGGGAACGGACAGTAAATGTCAATCTAAATTTATGTATTCCTTTCTTTTGATGCTGACGTATGCCAGAGGCGCTCCTTCAGTCTTATCCCATGCACCATCGATGTGTGACGCCTGCAACGTCGCCGGAACGCCAGCGTTCTGAGACATCATTGTGATGCTAAACTGTGCTGTCGCTTTGAAAGCTTCGCCTTCGGGTGAAAAGGGAAAATTTGTAGTTTTTAGCTCGAAATGTTGGTTATGCCAGTTAGTATTGCCATTTTTTTTTGGCTTGGCATAGTTTAAGGCTTGGTCGAGTCCGCTTCTGTCTTTGCACCTCGTTGCAGGGTGAGAAGGTGGCATATGGCTGCAGCCTCTGCAACGTCCAGATTGACCAGCCCGAGCAGTTTGACTGCCACGTTGAGAGTGCGCGGCACATGAAGCGCCTTCGTTGGATGTACTTCATGGGTCTCAACAGTGAGTCGACTCTCCTCTGTTATGGGCACTACCTACTGACTTCCATGTTTGTGGCAGCCAGTGTTGCTGCTAGAGCTCAAGTGGTCATTCGTGTTTGTACGTGCCTCATAGTTTGCAGGAAATTTTCTAGTTGTGCAACAAGTTTTATTTATTTCGAGATACTGGAGACCAGTTGGCCTTAAGAGGAAAGCACATGTCAAAACAATCCCATCAGTCCTTTTATCGCTATTGGGGATGCCAGCAGGGTCTTGCAGGACATCACCAGAGTAAACGCTGTTGATTGGTCGGTTGATGAGGGAAAGTAATTGGCCTGTAATACACTTATCGGACCCATCCTGGAATACGAAAACACTGCTTGGTTTCCGTACACAAAAAACACTGCAGTGCTATGTGCCCCAGTAAAGCCACGAATTCAAAAAACAATCCCATCAGTCCTTTTATCGCTATTGGGGATGCCAGCAGGGTCTTGCAGGACATCACCAGAGTAAACGCTGTTGATTGGTCGGTTGATGAGGGATGATAGCACCAGTGTGACGGCAGCCAGCTGCATTCTGAGAGATAAGAGGGGGTGAGGGTGGTTGGGGAAGGAGCTTGCCAATGTGCGCCACTGATCGTGCCTTGGCTGTGGTACGCCAGTGGGACGTCAAAGATTGCAAAGCAGTTTCTCACCTTTCACCAATTATAGGTCAGTCAAAGTTTTTGAAACTTGCCATGTTCAGTATTTGGCATGCTTGAGTACAATGTAGTAAATTTTTACTGATGAAGATGGAACTACCCACGAGCAGACGGCTTCAAATCTAAAATGTGATAGTGAGCTGGCGCATGAACGTCAATGTGGTGTGTGTTTGCTTTAAGTTTAGCAAAGAGAGGCTGAAAGGCATTTTTTTAGATGAGGGACACTAAAGAGAAACACTAAATCAGTTCAAAATTGATAAAGTGATCTTGAAGAACCCTGCTTTCATTGATTTTGCCGTAATAAGTAGATTATTACTAACATGACGGTCAAAGTTTTGTTTTTGAATTTCGTGCCGGAGCCGTGGAGCTGGTACGCCAGTGGGACGTCAAAGATTGCAAAGCAGTTTCTCACATTTCACCAATTATAGTTCAGTCAAAGTTTTTGAAACTTGCCATGTTCAGTATTTGGCATGCTTGAGTACAATGTAGTAAATTTTTACTGATGAAGATGGAACTAGCCACGAGCAGACGGCTTCAAATCTAAAATGTGATAGTGAGCTGGCGCATGAACGTCAATGTGGTGTCCCCACCCATCTTTCATTTTTGCATCTTTTTTTTCTGTCTTATTTAAGTGTGGTAAAAGTGGCTGTTTTGGTATTGTAAAAGGCTAATTTACTAACAGAGTTTTTCAGTTTAGTGTCTCTTTGAGATGGATAAAGGGCTCTAAACCACCTCTGACATCTTGAACACAGTTTTAAACCTGTTTTCTAAAGCTTTTGATTGGGTGTCACATAACCAAACTTATTCTGAAACTTCAATTTACCCTGGGCAAGGGACAAATTCTTGACTAGATCACCAACTTCCTTACAGACAGATCAATTCATAGAACTCAATCATGTGAAATCCTTTGTTGTACCGGTGACCTCTGGTGTACCAGAAGGTAATGTTTTGGCACCTGTATTATTCTTACTTTTTGTGAACAATCTGCCTTCATCTGTTAATGTTGGATGCAGGTTGTGTGCAGACGACTGCATCCTGTACAAAGAAATCAATTCTCATGATGACCACATCACCACATTGAAACTGCCTGAGGCAGTTTCAATGTGGGGCAGAGATTGGCAAATGCACATCTACAAAAAAAGTCTGCTCTGTTATCCATAACTACAAAATAACATGCATACAACCTTAATTGCACTATTAATTCAACTACCCTGTCTAAAGTTAAGGAGCACAAATACCTTGGCGTCATATTGTCACAAGACGTACGATGGGATTCTCATATTCAATACATCACATCATCGGCACTAAAAAGACTGCTCTTTCTAAAAAGACGATTACAGCTAGCACCACCAGACACAAAGTAATTGGCCTGTAATACACTTATTGGACCCATCCTGGAATACGAAAACACTGCTTGGTTTCCGTACACAAAAAACACTGCAGTGCTATGTGCCCCAGTAAAGCCACGAATTCAAAAAACAATCCCATCAGTCCTTTTATCGCTATTGGGGATGCCAGCAGGGTCTTGCAGGACATCACCAGAGTAAACGCTGTTGATTGGTCGGTTGATGAGGGATGATAGCACCAGTGTGATGGCAGCCAGCTGCATTCTGAGAGATAAGAGGGGGTGAGGGTGGTTGGGGAAGGAGCTTGCCAATGTGCGCCACTGATCGTGCCATAACGCTTCCATTTAGTCGACGCCGTGCAGACGGCAGTTAGGGGTGGACAATGGAAAAGCCTTTCTTCTGGTGTGTTGATATGAGCTGTAGTTTTCACAGCACTGCGCGGAGTTGGTGAGAATGGGTGGTGAGGAGGAGGTGGTGCCTATGTGAAGGGCAAGCAGGAAACCACCGCGGTGGCTGCTTAGCCGTACATCAAACACCTCTAACTTTGCTGTTACGGCATCATTAAAAAAAAGTTCATTGCAACTGTACGTTCCTGGCGGACTGGTACACAGCTACCATTGCACAACACATTTTCGAGCTGGGGGGGGGGGGCTTTTAAGATGTGATGGATGCGGTAAACAAAATTTTTTACAAGAGGTTCGAATGTGCTACCTAGTATACCAACGTCGAGATATTCAAAGTGTCCCATGCTGGTTTTCCACGAGTGCCACTCTCAAGATGTTGCAATGCTACTGGTCGTGCAGAGGACCTGAGCCAGTTCTTCTGCCGCGTGTGCCACATTTCAATGCCCTGCCGGGACCACTTGATCGGACACCTGCGCAGTGAAAGACACGTGTGCCTTAGCAAGGCGCTCAATGTGCATCCGGGCTATACAGAGTACCTGCTGCTCCAGCACTTCACCAGAGGTGAGTCAGCCTTGGCTCGGTGCATTCGGTGTCACCGCTCTCGTTGCGTCATGCCCTCTCTTTTCACCTTTGCAAACGATAACTAGACTCGGGTGTCCTTAACATGCTGAACCTAGAAGTGCAGTGGAAGAAAAAAAACCCTCGGTGGGGCTTCTAACTAAGGACACACTGCTTGAACACTAAATGTTTTTTTCAAGCCTTTAAATAAACAACTGGTAGGAACGTGAGGATTTATGGCCGTTGTAATGGCTTAAAGTAAAGTGGAATATGACAGCACTACATTAAAGGAACCCTGCAATAACTTTTGGAAGCCATCATTTTTGCTCCGTTTCTGTACCCAACGAGTCGGGAGAAGCTTACCACAAATAAAAATGAAAATTGTACTTGCAAATGGAAGTTGTTCGTTCAAGAAGCGCTAGGAACGTGAGCAAGTGAAAGCCTACTCTCAAATTGGATTTTGGTGCCTTTTACTAGTGCATTCCTTTCTCCCGATGACGTTCTACCGTGTAAGCTAGTTGCCGGCGATTACATCACAGTTGTCTTGAAAAGTTGGTGTGCCACAGTGTCGAATGCCTTGGCACACAAACTCATAGCTGACTTTGAAGTGTGGGCACGCAAGACTGACGGCTCTTTTTTTTTACACAGGACTTGTAACAGCACATGAGCTTCAACTATGCATTATAGTATTATTATCCAAACCTCGCAGCCTCTATCGTGTGATGTCTTCCAGTGATGAAAAATAGCTGCGTTATGACACAGTCATCAATAGCACATGTTTTCTCAGACACATTGCAGGGCCCCTTTAACGGCATGAAAGTTAGCCCAAGTATTATAAATGCTGTCATACCTTTAGTAAAAATCACATGCAGTTTCGTAAATGAATTTCCAGCACATCTTGCACAAGCTCTAGTTATAATTAACATTTACAATGCACTGCATAATGGGCAACAGCTCTCGCAAAGTAACTGCTACTGATGACTTGCCTAAACTGGATTTTACTCCCATGCAGATGATCTCCTGACACCGATTACTTTTTTAACACTGACACGCAGAGCAAGACGTTGCTTTTGTTGTTGTTGGCACTCGGACGGACCTACAATTCTAGCAATGCTTGAAAGTCATCCTCCTGTGAGGGCAGGCATTGGTCTTTATCACTGGCTTTTGCCATTGTTTGGAGCTGATTGTTTGAAGGGTGAATTCATTACCAGTGAAGCCACCCTTGTTCGAATTGTGGCATGGGTCGTCAAAGCTTTCGTTCTGCATTACAGTTTTTGATTTGTGGTAGGTCTCCACAAACAGTTCTCGATCCAGAAAGCACGCTTTTTTTCTACGTTGCACTTGTATGTCAGAATGAGAAGCTCCTTCGCATGGTTTGGTTTCCACTGGGGGCAAATGGTAAGGTGTCTATATTGGCAGTTTTGTGGTACAGTAAAACCTCGTTAATTTGGACTTCATGAGATTAGAACAAATGTTTGAAATAAGCAAAGGTTGAATTATCGAATGTGTCAAAGAAACAAACATGCTTACTACATCAGCGTGCCTTTATTTACTGAAGAAATCTGCAGCCCCCACTTCTACTTAGTACAAAATTAGTGCAGACGCTGCAACTCTCGTCATCTCGCGACTCATTAGCCGCTTGCAGATTTAAAGCGCATGCCCCGCTCCAGTCTAACCGAGTCAGTGATACGGCCTTCGAGATGAGCAAGTGACTGGCGCACCGATCTCGGAAGCTACGAAGATGGTCTCAAGCTTTCAAGGCACAACTCCATACAGCATGGAACAGCATGCCGCGGGGTGTGCACTGGCACGTACGCCGGTGGAATATTTATGCCACGACGGTGCACAATTGTCCGTGCAACACCGCATGTATTAGGCCTGTTTCAATGATTTAGAATGACCTCTAAGTCCTTCCATCATGGGAGAGATTGCCGCTGGAGCGTTCTTGTTGACGACGCCCGAGTCGGCGAGAACGCTCCACCACACGCTGCTGCCACGCATCAATGGCTACTATGCAGTTACCAGGAGATCACGGTTCAGCGGCAGATCACGGTTCAGTGGCACTTCACTTATGCATTGCCGATTGCTGATAAAGGTTCGCGGTGGTGTTTTACTTTTCGAACATCACATTTTGTTCGCCCTAGCGACACAGATAATGTAATCTTACAGCTCTTGTGTGGCTGATCCATAGAGCTTTATACAATTATTACTGGAGGGAATTGTGGCGCTAGTGTCTATGGGAGCTGGAGACGGGGCATTTCAGCCTGCACGAGAATGATGGGTGGTGGTACTTGGATGTGCCTAAAACTTCATCCTTCTGGCATTAAATGGATTTGTGGCATTGCAAATGGACCATTTTTAAGAAAGTGTTGCGCTATAAATAATTCAATAAACCCTAATAAAATTGTCTGACGTAGGATTTGAACACAAGGCCTCTGGCACGAAGCCGGATATTGAAACCATTACTCCACGGACGCATGGACAACTGGAACCACTCCAATTAGCACTGATTCTGCGTGCTTGCGGAGACTAATAACCCTCTGTATTTAAAACAAATAGTATAAATTGCTTTAAAATTTAGGCCAGTTTAGACCTAGATAAAGAGTAATAAACAAGGCCATAAGAAGGCCTGAAACCCCAAGACTGTACTATACCCATCGTTTTCATCGTGGCTGTACGATCTCAGTGCCAGGGTTCCCTCTAGTAATTGTAGGAAACACTGGGACCGACGCGCAGTTGTCATGCCGAGACCTTGGCAGAATGGCAGCATGCCGCATAGTTTGTGACGTTTACGCTTGCGGCCAACTAGAATGCTTCACTCTCGTGAAGAATACAGTGAAGTCCCGCTGGTAGTAAAATACATCACAAGCTCCCGGATGAAAACCGGTGGCTGCGCTGGCAGTTTCGAAATGACAGGCGATTGCAACCGGGCACCGTTTTGGGAAAGCTACACGATGCTACATTTCGTTTTGTAAGGAAGTTTGCTGCTATGTGCGGGAACGCACCAGAAAGAAAAATGACAATGAAAATCTGGTTTTTGGACGGAAGTGCTGCAGAATTGTAACTGCTGGTGCCAGCTTCAGTGCGGTTAATTTTTGAGCGTTTTTCGGGGCGTGTCCATATATAATGAACTACTGATATAACAACCAGTTTTCGCACAACTGTCAACTTCGTTATAAACGGGTTTGACTCTATATGAATGAGGAGAAGTAAAACAGAGGGGCTAAATGTTTGTTAATCACCTATTTTCCAGACCTATTTTCCAGACGCCCGATTTTTCGGACGTGCCTGATCATTCGGACGCATTCGCGGCACTGCCACGCACCCCATGGAGTCAATGTACTAAACGTCTGAAATTTCGGATGCAACAAACGTTTGCCGTCAGATTTTTCGGACTTTTTGCCACGACCACAGTTTCGAAACGGCATTAATCGAAACCACCACAATTTTGATTGTCTCGCCACCTCGAACCGGCGCTCTCGCACGCAGATCCGCTGGCAGCCGTAGCCACCACCGCGTCAACGCTAGGCCTAGCTGCTTCGACGTTCGCTACCAAGCTTCTTGCTGTTCGGTGTCGTGTATTTGTGTAATCCTCGCCTGTAGCTTCAAAGCTCGGAAAGCACGACGCGTTGCAGAATGCCGGTTCCCGAAAGTCAGCTTTGCCTCAACACAGCAGTGTTACGCGGTGAAGCACACCGTGAGTGGAAAGGGGCAATTGTCATGGGACACGGTATGTATTGCTTAATTATACACGCGTGCACCCGGCGTCTCCTATCACAGTAGGAGCACCGATATGCCTAATAAGTGTACTGGCAGACCTTCAGAGCTATTTTGGACGTGATTGCGGCTATTTGAGCCCTTGGGGGCTGTAAAAGGAATATATTCATTTTAACACTGCCTGACATTTCAGACGTTTTCGCGTCCCCCTAGGGAGTCTATATATAATCATCAGTTGCACTTTCAAGGGAAAATGAGACCTGCTCCTCGAAGAGACGGAACGTTTGTTCAGTGAAATTTTGAACAACACTTTGCAATGTGGTGAACGCGGTTTAAATCATGCATACTGGACCTCAAGGACGTGCGATGTAATGTTATCACATTTCTTTTGCATTTACCACTAAATTGCCCCTGAATTTCTTTTGCCAGTGGGCTGGTCGGCAACAGATGGTCCGTCCAATGCCATGTAGCTGCCGGGTTTGACACCAGCGTGGGGGCCGCAGGAAAATTGCGCTTTATCAAAGTCAGATTTCACCATGTTTGTGCGTGCACGATGCCCTAAATGAAAACATAATTGCTGCTCACCAAAACTGCTGCAGATGAATTTGTTGTCGCTCCCGACGCAACCATGGATGGGGAACACGTATTTCGCCAAAGCGAATAATGCGAGATGGTAAGCAGGGTAAACACCAGTGAAGCATTCCAGCTCTCCTTTTGTTTCCCCATGATTTGCGCTGATGGCTATAGCGATGCTGACTTAGCCACTTAGCTTCTATTAAATGTTAGCACCTCTTCTGCGTCGAATATTTGCTGCGCTCGGCACGTTTGAAGAGTCATGTGGATTAGCCGGCGTACTGCCAGATAGTCCAAATTTAGGAAACTTCAATGCCAATAAATACTTCCTATGTTTGCTGGTACCTGAGGGCGAGTTCAAATGATCTGATTTTCTGAACAAACGAAGGCCAAATAAACAAGGTTTTACTGTACAATGTACTTTTGCTCACAAGCAACTCCTGGAAGGAGCAATTTTTTTGCTGGCGCGCTGACTTTGGCATGTAAGCATGCTGAATTCTGTTAATCTGTATTCAAGTGGTAACATGTGTGGGTTCTGAAATTAGATCCATGGCAGCTGCATTTGGCTTGGAGGCGGAGGCACGGACAATGCATTTTTTTGTGCCGGCGTTTGAGCTTGTGGAAATTGCCATGAAGGTGACTACAGTCACATTTATTAGAGAAGCACCAGTAGCGGAGCAGCCCGCCGTACCACGTGTCCTTCTCCACGAACTGGCTTGCATTCTTAGCTCGAGGCTCTCTTCATCTTCCTCGGTCCTCTGGTGAGCCTTGTACTGCGGCCAATAGTTGCGCTGCTACAAGCTCATTGCTGCTGTTTTGTCCAGGAATTCAGTACAAGGTGTCACATTAAAAGCTGCCGTGGCTTTCTTGGTGCTGGACCATGAGAGGTGTCAGGGTGTTAATGTGTGGGCGTCTTGGTTCGGTGCTTTCAATGTGGTGTCGCCAAGTTCTTATCACTGTCATTGTGGAAGCAAAACCACGATTCTTGCTTGACTGACTAATGTCCTTCCAACCGGTTGTCAACCCATACCTATTGTCAGCCAGCTTTGGGGTGTAAAAGCTCAATGAGAACATGTTTCTTTTTTTGTGTGACACATTAGCCTCACAGGTCGTCATGCAGTGAAACATTTACGATGCTTGTGTGCTCAAGTAGGTGTCGATTGGCCAGAAGTATGTTTTTGCAAGGGCTGCGTAAGTGAATAGTAAGTTTGAGATCATTACTGCTGTTTCTTGTTTTGTCGCTTCTTCACAGATGATTGGTAATTCATTTCAGGTCGTCTGAACAGAGGGAATTCGTGCTTTGTCGTTTTGCTAAATTGATGTCCTTGAAATATTTCAAACTTTAAGCTTTTTATTTTTCCACGGTCATATTGTTCATTGGCACAGCTGGCTTAGTCAATTTAGTACATTAGTGAGGCTAGTTTCTATGCAGCTGGTTTTCATCTTACAAAGAAGTCAATGAATGTTTTCAAATTGTTATCCAATTAGGGCTGTTGTGCTCTTGAGTAAATGCTGTGTCAAGTTTATTTTATGGATTCTGAATGTTTTCGGCTTTGGTCCTTGTTGCATCACGATTCAAGCTTCTGAAAATGGGTTCAGTCCACGTTATAGTGACTCACCAATGCTGGCCGCATGCACCATCGCCACTCAGGCAGTAAATGCCACACCCTTATGCAGGGCTGCTTCTGTTGTCTCTGAGTCTCTTTCGTTTGATACACAAAGCATTGTAAGGGTGCAGTTATACACGGCATCTGACGTGGCAGTGATGAATTGCTCATCCTGTTACCAGTGCAAACCACTAATGGATTGCTGATATCCTGTCAGCATTGAATAAGTATGCCACTGTGCATAGGTTTGCGGCTGTGTTCCATTTGTTCTTGCTTCCTCTGGTGTGGCTTTCTTGTGTCCTGCTGAAACTCTATGGTTGTCTCGCAGAAGGATGCGAGGTGATCTTGATCATGTACCTACCATGCTGAAGGGTGAGCCGACATTGATTGACACCTTGTCTCTCTGAGAAAATAAAAATAAACATTGAGCCATCATCACTTCATCTTACTGGCAAGCAAGGCCAGATGCTTTCATCCTATGTAGCAGGGGCTTCCAGATAGCTGTATGCTTGCTGGTGGTCAACGCAAGCCCTTGGAGTTGGCCATCGCAACTGCAGTGTCGTCTGCCCCCAGCCACCACGGATCTAAACCTGCAAGTTAGGCATCATCGAGGAGGCAAGACACGGCACAAGAGCTTAACCGCCAGTATTGGGGAACGGGTGCGGGCTCTGGGTCCCTAACAACCAATGTGGAGCCAATGACACGAGGTCGTCGAGGCACTGTGCGGTCCATCGTCTTGCTGGGAAGCCACCACAGGCGGCATCGTTGAGGACATCGGAACAGAGGGAGGCCACGAGCTGCAGCAGGGTCTCGGGTGCCTGAAAGGTGTTTTCCTGAAAGGTGCTTTCCCCCTGGAAACAAGCCCCACGGTCCTTTAGGTTCCGTGGGTGCCTTTCCTGGATGTAGACTCCGTAAGAAACCTTCACCGACAGCCCTGGCGGGGAGCAAGCCTCATTACCCCCCTCTGCCGTGGTGACCGTGTGCCGCGACTGCGCCTTGCCGCACAGACGACTGTCGTCTGCGGGGAGCTGATGGATCTCCTCCTCCTGCTTTTGTTTCCAACAGCCAAGGTGGAAAGCATGCTCCAGTCGCTCCAGCAGCCTGCCGCCAGAAGTCAGCAGGCGGCCACCACCGATCAGGGGAAGGTAAAGCATGCCACTCACGTGTTTCGGGGAGGGGTGGGTTTTCGAGAGCTGCGATCGTCACCCGTTGATCTCGAGAGCGCGGCCCGGCGCTGCGCGCCATGTGTTGGCAGCCTCTTCCTGGTCCTGGGTGATTGCAGTGCTCCTTGCTCTTCACAGTCGTCTCTATTGCTGTCTCAAAGTGTGCGCACATTGAAAACCAAACTGCATGGCCCCCTCTTCCTAGTGTTAATCTAAAGCGAGAGATACTATCTGAATAAACCGCTCGTTAGAAAATGATGCGATAAATGACTTTTGCACCCTTTCTCTAGATTGTCTGTTCACTTTCATGTATTGTCGGTGTTTTTGGATGATACTGTTAGCGTGCCACTCTCGTGTTCTTGGCTGTACCAGTTCTAGCACCAGTCACGCAGTAAGATATCTGGGCAGTACCTTGAATTACAGAAATATTTTAGAAAAAGTTATGCTGCCTTACATAGTTTATCAGACATAATATCCACAATTAGTTTATCATACATAATATCCACAATGTGTAATGACGCCTTTAGTGGTACATTTATTTTACCACATGAAAAGGTTAATGAGTAGCCTGTAGGGATTTGCTTGCTTGCATAAAAAGAGCTAAATAAACCTGTGGCAGCAGTTGAGATATTAGCACTACTTTGTGAGTTTGTGCTTTTTGTTATCTTTTTCTGCATTTATTCTGCTTAGCTATTAACCAAAGCATTTTTAAAGGAAGTCTTTTAAGAGTGCCCGGCGTGTCGGAACAATGTCACCCAGTGTGTGAATTATTGGTCTCGTTACTGAAAAATTGAAGTGCGTGACAAACTTGTATGGGAAGGCATTGAACATTCGTGATGTGAAGTCACTGCGGAGATTTTTCTAATAGCCATGGATGCCCGAAGATTCAAGATGGCATACAGCAGACACTGGCCTCCTGTCATCTGGGTACCAAGGCCATGTGCAACACAAACCAGCCAATCATCTCGGGAACTATTTAATTAGAAGCTATGGAAGTGTGACACCAGACCTTGCCCTCTGCTTTCAAGCTGCTGTTTGCTGATCATCCTCATCCAAAAGGCCATTCCCCAATGGAGCTGCATCACCAGGCTTCTCTTCTATGGACAGTGATTCGGCTAGTCGTCAGTGTTCATCAACACTGTTTACTCGTTATTGGCATTACTGTGGCATTTCTCCTTTACCAAGTGCCCTCCTGTGCTCAACGTGGAGAACTGGACCCCTTGGTTTCGTCATACAGTTTTCCTTTCGAACCACCTGAAGCATCCTCACTTCATGGACAGTGCCTGTTCATCAGTTGGGGAGTTTTACCTTCAGACAATGAAGCCTGCATTGCATACCACCATTGTGAAGTACAGCAAATGCCTGTGCATCGGCCAGCCACCATCAATGTCCATTTTCTGGAACAAGCCTTCGAATTTGAGACGAGTGAAGAGCGTGTTGCCGTTCCAAAAGCAAAGAGGTCTCCAAAGCAACTCATGGTCAACCACCAGGAACTGTCACAGGCAGCATCATCAGCTCTTGAATTGGAGGAGTACCACTAGTGACGGGACACTACAGACCACATCCGAAATGTTTCCGTAAGCCTCGCATCGACTGGCCCTCGAAACCATTCATCGAGAGGACTATTCCGCGGAGTTCCAGCAGAAATTATCTTCAGCCTAGTGTGCTGTGCATGTCTTCTGGCCACAACCAGCTTGGTACGACTTCACCTGGTGTCTTAGTACACGCCTACTAGACCTTTGCTACAAACTGTGCCCTTTTGTAGCCCTGCTAAATCTCTGGAGCAACACCGTGCTTTGTATCTGCTGGTTGTGCATCTTGGACACCCTGTGCATCTCGGAACCATCTCACCTCAACATTTACTGTGGTCATCTTTTGCCTCCTTCTGGATCTTCACTGCGAATAGTGTTCAGCCTAAATCAGTGTTTTGTGTGGCAGATGCTGCGATGCAGTCACACTTGGCCAACCTGTCCCCGATTCGTGGAACAACCATGGCCTACTCATTACCATGTCCAGGAACACTCATAAGCAACTTTGGAAAGACTTGACAGTGGGTTATTAGGGACAGCATGAGAGAGTTTATGGTCAGATTGTGTTGGTGTCATACTGTCTCGGTTTTTTTGCTTTAGGAGAGCGCTTCACTTGTTTTTTGTTTGTTTTTTCTTCCAGTGTTATTTTGGTTAAGTATTGTGCTAATTAGGCACAGCGCTTTATAATCTGTACCTGTACCATAAGCAGCAGATGTTGCACACATGTTGTAATAAGAAAGGTGCAAGGTACACTTCTTTCTTTTCTTTATTGTTAACCTTTTCTTGGACTGAATTTTCTAAAACCAGGACCAGAGAGGAGCGGATACGCAGCCGGATACGAGCGGGGTGAATGCAGGCAAGTTCCATTGTTTGTACAACCTCCAGCGAGAATGTCACCGTAGTGAACCTGTCTAGTCTTACCCATGTTTCTACAACTGTTTGGATCGTGTACAATTTAAATACAGACAAGTTAGTTGAGCATATTCTCTTGTTTCTACATTCACCAGTATGTCTAGTAGCAGCACAATTTCGGCTTGTATGTTTAACCCTTTAACTGCCACTACCGAGATAACTCGTGAAACCACCCACGCTCACCCCCTGCTACTCCCGAGTATACTTGTGTTGCTTTTTAAACTCACTCCCTGCCACTCCCGAGACTCCCGAGCGTTCCATGTCCCGCCATTTATGGAGAGGTCCCCTAAACACATAGAACTTGTAAATTAAATTTTACACAACAGATGGAGCGCACGTGTTTACACCCGCGTCGCTTTGTGTCGGCAGAGCGCAGGAGCCATGGTGAGTCAGCGCGCCACGTGTGTCCGTGCTTTGACGGATGAAGAAATTCAAGAACTGCTGATGAATATCTTTACATGTCCTGTGGAGTATCATAGTGCATTACTAGCATGAAATTTCCACTGAACCAACTTGAAAAAAATACCCGGCAGGGGGTGAGGAGCAGTCAGAAAAAAACCCGGCAGTGAAAGGGTTAAAGTTAGAGCTGTACAGTCTTTTGTGACCAGATAAAAATAGGTACGAGGTCATGCCCTCGTGTTATTATGTGCCATGTACATTGTAATTTAGCTCTAGTTTTTAGCATTAGTTCTTTAGCTGCATTGTGCAATTTTACTGCTGACCTGGGGCCGTATTCTGTAACGCTTCGGTTTTCGAAGGATTCGGTTTGCGTGCAGCGATTGGTCGCCGCCTGGGTGACGCCATCGCCTCAGGGCGCGAACGCATTTTTTGATGACATCACGCACATGTCAATCACGCGGAAACCGAATTTGTTGTCTGCTACGAAGCGAAGCCGCGCGCGCTGCTTCGGTCTGATCCGAAGCGCGGTGTGCCGTGTGCAGAGCCTGTGCGTGCCGTGTGCATGGGCGAGATCGCGGCACTCGGAGCAAAATGACGGCGTGTGCGGTGCCTGTGGCGCCTGTTATCGTGCTTTTAGCGAGCCTCCGTGATAGACAGCGACAACCTCGACATCGACAAGACGCCTTTGAGATGACAGACGAGGGATTCCGGCGACAATTCAGATTATCAAAAGAGACAGCGCTCCGACTGTGCGAGGAACTTGAGTGTGTATTTTGGCCGCAACGCGAAGTTAGCGTACGACGTCCCACCTAGCGGCATAAATGGGTCAACCGAAGTAAACAAAATTCGTTAAGTCACTCACCGCCAGTACAACTCACAGCACGTTTCATGATGAAAAACGTAAACCTCATCAATACCATGAACAAATTATTTTTATTTACCAAGAAGCGCTCGTAAATTGCTATATTTTTACTCGGTTTGTGACGTTCACTGCCACAAAACGAAACCTTCGCGCCGATTGGTCTCTGTCCTTTCACTTGTTTTCATTACGTCAACGGACCGCCCCAACGTGACGCCACCGCCAAACCGAATCCTTCGAAAACCGAAGCGTTACAGAATACGGCCCCTGGTCAGCACTAAAGTCACTCAAACCTGGAAAGTACCGCAACTGCCGGAGCGCGTGCAGGCAACACTGTGCTGTTGTTGCCAGATGTGGTCCAACGCGTCTCTCGGGCGACAGCAGCCCAGCTATGTAGCTTCGCTTTGAGCGGTTTGTATTATCGCAAATCGGCACATTTCATTGTCCTTTACATAAAAGATGCGATGGTGCATCTACTGTGCGTGCGAAGCTGTACGGATAAGTATGATCGGAAGACTTTTACAGGCGCCAGATTGCATGAAGCGAGACCAGCGACAGGACGGGTGCTCAAGTGGCCTCCTTTCTTTAGTTTTCTTTCGCGATAAGTTTTGTGCTCGCTGGGAAGCTATTCAAGGCGTATACTAAATTGCTTAACAACAACATTACTCGTGTTTTAAGCATTTTACAGTAAAACCCCGTTGATGCGGTCACGGCTGATACGAATTCGTAACATTCCCCGGCCGAAATACATTGCTCACAATAAGCAAAAAAAAATGCGTTGCCGCGCCGCTGTGGATCATACGAATGCATGAGCAACAGCAGCCGCGGCCTAGCCAGCCGAGCGACTGGCACAGCCAAGCTGGCATGGTGAGATCTGGGCGGGATCCATAGTCCACGTCACGTGGCTGCGAAATCTCTCATTGGTCCCCACGTCGAGCGGACTGGACCAAATCACAGTCTAGCTGATGCTTTGACTAATGAGAAAGTGGACGAGGACCGCTGCAACAAAGATGACTGCGGTAGCAGCCCCGACGACTTTAACGCTCCCTGCACTGGACGTGCCGAGGTGTTCAGTGGCGTACGAAAACATTCGTAAGATCACGTGCGCGTACTTTTACGCCTTCCAGAAGGTGATTCTTAAAGATTTGGCCAAGAAGGTAACGCGCACGGATAGTAGAACCCCGTTGATACGCTTTTCAAGGGACTGCGAAAAAAATAAAGTCGCAGTTTTGCCCAAAAGGTGAAGCAACGATTGTGATAGCAAATTAGTAGACAGCTGTACAAAGTAAGGATAGTAGCTTTGCTGGCCGTATAATCTTCTAAACATTCGCTTACTATCTCTCGCATAGGTAAACTGAACACATCTCGCTCGATGACCGCAGAAACTCACAGCCAAAATGCTGGAGTGAGGAAGCGCGGCTGCAGCAGCGAGCGAATTGCCCTTCGCGCTGTCTCTCGCTTCAACGGGAACTAAACGTCGGAAGCACAGCACATACGAAGCTACCGGCACTATGCACACTTTGTCAACATCGCAGATCGTTTTGACAATGAGGCCTGCACGGGCGCGCCCTTTGTGCACGTTGCAGGTCGGTGCACGTTAAGCGAAACACAGTTTTGCAACAAAACTGTGTTTCGCTTAGCTAGATAAAATATACGTTAGGTGTACTCGGAAAGTGAAGCATTGAACTGTGCGCCACCCGTTCTAAATGCGAAACGCACCCGATGATCGTGTGTCATGCAGGATTTTTTAGGCTGACTAGGCATCAAGCGCTGCCACGCATTGTTTATAAGTGTAGATGTAATCGCTTTCAAACGTCGCTACTGGCTTACCCGCTCTCGAAACTATTGATACAAATTGACTTCAACGAAAATAAACAGTCCCTGACTGCAGTACAAGAAAAGGGATGTTAAAACAGAGTTATCCATGTCACGTTCCCGTTGTTTTAAACAGTAATAAACAACAATAAACAATATTCAAGAAGAAGTATTCAAGCTCTTAGACTGGGAAGGCTTAGGAGTGAGGATCAACGGCAAATATCTCAGCAACCTTCAATTTGCAGATGACATTGTCCTATTCAGCAACAATGGAGACGAATTACAACAAATGATTGAAGACCTTAATCGAGAAAGTGTAAGAATTGGGTTGAAGATGAATATGCAGAAGACAAAGATAATGTTGAATAGCCTGGCAAGGGAACAAGAATTCAGGATCGCCAGTCAGCCTCTAGAGTCTGTAAAGGAGTACATTTATCTAGGTCAATTACTCACAGGGGACCCTGATCACGAGAAAGAAATTTACAGAATAAAATTGGGTTGGAGTGCATACGGCAGGCATTACCAAATCCTGACTGGGAGCTTACCACTGTCTTTGAAAAGAAAAGTGTACAATCATTGCATTCTACCGGTGCTAACATATGGGGCAGAAACTTGGAGGTTAACGAAGAAGCTTGAGAACAAGTTAAGGACCGCACAAAGAGCGATGGAACGAAAAATCTTAGGACTAACGTTAAGAGACAGGAAGAGAGCGGTGTGGATCAGAGAACAAACGGGAATAGCTGATATTCTAGTTGACATTAAGCGGAAGAAATGGAGCTGGGCAGGCCATGTAATGCGTAGGATGGATAACCGGTGGACCATTAGGGTTACAGAATGGATACCAAGAGAAGGGAAGCGCAGTCGAGGTCGGCAGAAAACCAGATGGGATGATGAAGTTAGGAAATTTGCAGGCGCAAGTTGGAATACGCTAGCGCAAGACAGGGGTAATTGGAGATCGCAGGGAGAGGCCTTCGTCCTGCAGTGGACATAAAATATAGGCTGATGATGATGATGAAACAACACACAAGAAAATATATTTTAATATTCGACATTCACAGGTTGATTGGCCTTTATTGCAGTGATTGTCTCTACATTGTTATTTTTGACACAGCGGCCCGCATTCCGACGCTCTTCTAGCCACATTTTGCTCGGATCTGCATATTTCTGAGCATCTCCTCGCTTTGTTTGCGCAAGGAAACCACAGTCTTAAAAGCAAATGTGCAAAGAAGCTTCTAGATTACATTATCATCTGATTATTATCTGATCACAAATCGGGCCTCTTAGTTCCCTTTCTTCTAGATCACATTATGGCATTTAGGCAGTTCGATAATACCTCAATGCTTCTCAACTTTGCGGTATCATAAAATTTACCTAGTGGGAGTGAAGTTGTCGTGCTTTATTCGGTGCAACTAGATAGCATGGCACTTGCTGTCGCTCTTTCCACTTAATTGGTATCGCAAAAAGCGCTTTGCCGGACTTCCGGCAGTTGCTGCATCTGAAAGTGCAGCACCTGGGCATTTCCTTTCATTTTGTTTAAGTCTACGAAAGTTGCATATGCCCTAAATTACACAAAATGTAAGATCTGACCTCGTCAATGGCTCATACGTTCAGCGTGTGTGAGCAATGCCTTTGTCTGCTTGTCCACTCCGGCGCAGCGCGGACTATCGATGGCGGAAAGTGATCACCTGACGGCAACGGACCAATTGGTGGTGCGACAGCGAAGAGAAAAGGGCTGCGGTACTTTCCAGGCTCCAGTGACTTTAGTCAGCACGAGATAGGCCCATTTTGTGATGTGGTTTAGTGTAGAATGCATGTAGCGGACCGTAGTTACTGCAGAAAGTAATTTTTTCCCATTTGCTGCTGTACTTCATCATGTAGGAGTGGTCACCTCTGTGGTTGTTGCTTGTGTGACAGTTGCAGAATTGCAAGGATGGGCATTTGATGACACATGGGTGTACCATGCCATTGAGTGGAATAAGTTTGTGCAATATTATTATTGCGTTTCATTCATTTGTTGACATCCATGTCACAACTGTTTTCTGTGTTATCTTTCTTGCGAGTCGTTTTCAAATTTTACAGAAAGTCTGCAATATAATTTTAAAAAATAACATCACTGTGTGCTTGCCCGTTTGAATGGCAGCACTGTCAGTCACGTTTTAAAGAACGAAGCCCGCATACTCATCAAAAAAGAAGAAATTGATTGGCCACACTGTCCAGTGTACGTCAGCACCTTCATTGTGAAGATTGAACTTGTCCTCGTTCGTAAATGATAACAGTTAGGCTGGCTTCGAACAGAGATGCAAACACACTCGTTAGATTTCAACAAGCATGCTGTCTTCGTTCTTTAGAAATACGATTGAGAGCACTGCAATCCAGACGAGTAAGTGAGCAGTGACGTCAATTATTTTCTTATATTTTGTGGCCTTCTTTCAGAACTCTGAAAAAAGTCTCGCATGAAAGGTAACGACACAGAAGCAACTTCATTGGGTGTTTCTGAGCACGCTGTACAACCTTTCAAATGCAAATAATGCTCTAAAACGAATGTTTAAAGGTTTGCATAAAAAACAGCTAATTAACTATGTGCTCGCACCTCAAAAAAAGTCTGCATAACTCAAGATGATTACTAACAATATGCCATAGGTCTCGCTTGTCTAAGCTGTACCATTTCACTTTTAATGTTTGGTCCTAGTTATGTAAAACAGTATTAGGCATGAAAAACTATAACCATAAGGTAAAACCAAAATAAAACTTTTAAAAATGTTAAGAGTTCCTTTCTGAAATAAACTACCATCTATGTGTTAGTGCCTTTTCGTGTTTGTTTTGCACTGTCTGTTTATATAAGTATAAATCTGTACCAGCTAGCTCAGATGTGATCCCTCATGCTGAAGACGTCCCCCAGTATATCCCTCATAAAGAACAGTAAATGTCACCTTTGTTTATTGGCTCGAATGAGCTACGTGCAGTTCCGTCTAACAGTGGGTGACCGTGCACAACTGCAGTAGTGGTATTGTGTAGGCAGTGCGATGCAGTGCTCACACAAGTTTATCTCTTGCGGCTGGGCAGGCGGTGGACAGCAGCAGCAGGTCAGCCAGGTGTTCCCGTACCGCTGTGACATGTGCCAGGTCTTGGTGCATCACGAGAGCCAGCTCGAGACGGTGAGTGCATGTTTGTGCAGAAGCAGTGGGCATTGCTGGGATGAGGTTTAGAAATGTGGTGTCACCCGAGGGGCTATGTGGTGACAGTGATGGCAAGGTCTGGCGTGGCGCTCGAAGTCCTCGGACGATGTTTGAACTGTACACGAGTCCCTCATGTTGGCACGATGCAGCGCACAAGGCAACTGCTGCTGAGCAAAAGGAACAATGCCGTGGCCAGTGGCTTTGCAAATGTCTCAGCAAATGAGGCTGGCGAGAAACCAACGGTGTTAGTCAGCATCCAGTGAAATATTAGATAACGTTAGCTTGATGTTTACTGGTTGTTCTGCTCGGAGCAGTGCACACGCTCAGCAGCTCGGCAGGACCGCTGGTGTGCTTGATTGTACGCGAGCACGCAATGCTTACGCCAGCAGTGAAAGGCAGGACGCCGTCCTGGCTCCGCCACCGAGGCAATTGATCGGAGCGTTGACGGTGCGGCCACTTCGCTTCAGCGTTTTTTGCAGCCGAACACACACCATGTCTCTGAAGACCCTCTAACTCTGGGGTGCATAGCAAGACAGTAATACCCCTGTCAAGCGGACAAGTTAAGTGCACTTACGGAGAGTGTCACTCGGCTTAAGTGCACTTTGTCAAATCTAAACGTCGCAAGTGGAGTGTCACTCGCTGCAGAGTGTACTCCGGTCAAAGTGCGTTCACAGAACGCACTTTGCTGGCCGAGTGCGTAGCCTCGTCGCCAGCGTTTTCAATGGTATAAAATGTAATGCATAAAAAAAGGACATAGAAGTTCATTTTAGTGGTTGAACACCTCTTGCACACAAATAATAGCCTAAAACGCGTTCATATTCTGTTCGAGCAGGATCAAATGCCGCCTCGTCGCACGCCGCTATGTCGCTCTGGATTGGCTAGGCATTTTTCTTGGCCGGCATTGACTTGCCACACTCTTGAATAAAAAATATTTTCGTTTTTTGTTGAAAAAACATAGATTAAGTTTGTTTTAATTAATGATACAGCGTAAGACAATCACTTTTTAGAAGTACTTTTCATTTAATCTACGTTTTCACAAAACGCGCTCCTAGTCTGTTAAGACGACAGTGCGAATTCGCCTTGAGCATCTGTACAATCGCCATCGCGATAAGCAAGTTGGTAGGCATTCATTATGTGATTTGTACAGTGCTCGCGAGAAAGCTGAGACAACAGGAAAAGAAGAGCATAGGACAAGCGCTTGTCCTGTGAACCTCATTTCCTGCTGTTTCTATATTGCTTTTTCTTTTCTTTTTTTTCGTTAGTGCTGCGTAGATCCGGAGATGAAAGCATTGTTGGAAGTTGAACTTCTTGTGATCATGTCCGTCTTCACTTTACCATCGCGCTAGAGAGGCTGAAAATAGGATGATACCAAATAAATTGAGGGGGAAGAATAAGTAATAAATTCTGAGGTTTTACTTGCCAGAACCACAATATGATTACGAGACACGTGGTAGTGGGGGACTCCGACTCCGGATTATGTTCAGCTACCTGGGCTTCTTTCATCATCATAATCAGTCTATTTTTAAGTCCACTGCAGGACGAAGGCATCTCCCTGCGATCTCCAATTACCCCTGTCTTGCGCTAGCGTATTGCAACTTGCGCCTGCAAATTTCCTAACTTCATCATCCCACCTGGTTTTCTGCCGTCCTCGACTGCGCTTCCCTTCTCTTGGTATCCATTCTTTAACCCTAATGGTCCACCGGTTATCCATCCTACGCTTCACGGGCTTCTTTAACATGCACCTAAATCTAAGTACACAGAGGCATTTTGCATTTTGCTCCCATCGAAATGCAGACGCTGGAGCCGGTATCTGTAGCTGTTGAGCCATTAACTCGTCAAGCTGGTCCAATTATGTTTTACTTGAGGTATGTCACCACCTCTCCAAATGCCCCTTTTTGTTTTTAATCTATATCTCATTTAGTGTCTGTATTCTGTGGGATGACTTCCACTTGTGAAAGAATGGGGAAAAATTTGCTACTAATGTAGTCAAGTGAGTGACCAGTGCGGGGAGCTAGGACGTTTGCCACCTGATAGCGTCGTATATGTTACATTGAGATAGGTTTATTTGCAATGAAGGTGCCAGTGGTCGCATAGGAAGAAAGTGGAAAAAAATTGGGTATTAAAAAAAAAAAGAAGCTAGAATGCCATACAAAAGCATTTGTTTGCACTTCGATAATTGCCTGTAACTTTGGAACAATGCAACATAATTATTTCTGCAGCACATTTACGAGTGCTGCGATGTGCTTAAAATGCCAGAAATTAAAAAAAGCTGCACTAATTTTGCAAAACAAGCTTATTTTCAAAGTTGGTCCCGTACGTCAATTTGCGTGTGGATTCCATTTGTTCTCTGAACTGAAGTATTTTTGGCTCTGGTGCAGCACTTCAAGGGTAAGAAGCATCGAACTAAGCTTGAAGAATTGGTGAAGCAAGGAAAACTGCAGCAAGCCACCGACAGTGTAAGTTCTGTGCTCTTTGGCTCTTATTTCTCTGGTAAGCACTTCCAAAAGCTTTTAAGTGTGAACTATTTCTTGGCCTACATACAGTTAAACCTGCTTATAACGAACCTCCATATAACGAATTCCTGGATATAACGAAGTTTTTGATTCCCCGCCGTTACTCCATAGAAGCACATGTATTTGAGACCTCTACGTAACGAAGTGGCAGCGGGAGACCCCCTCGATATAACGAATTTCCCCCTCCGACCACCTAGAGATTCCGCCCCAAATTTTGTCATTTTTGCGCGAGCAGCAACCGGAAGCACCTTCTCCGCCGCGGTGGAATGCGAAGCGAGCGCACGTGTGCATGCGTGCGTGTGCTAGGCGGCCCTGGATCCCTCGACCCGGCGATCTTGCCGCCGCGGGCGTGACCTTTCCCCCTCCCTTCATTCAAATCTGATCCTGCCGCTTGCTGCAGCTGGCCTAGCCCGCCAAGCCGGCACTCTCTCCTTTTCCAGCTGATGTTGCCGACGCACTGGTACACGCTGTGGCACATCAGACTCGATGAGCGCGGACATGCGCTGTCAAACGCTGGCGGCGTGTGGAAGCGCCGCTGGAGAAGCGAGCGAAGTGACCTTCGTGCTGTTGTCTATCGCTTCAACGCAAACTGAGCGCCAAGAACACACAGCACGCAGAAAGCTACGAGCCGCCGACGCACCTACACTGCTAGACTCTGCTCCAATGCAGATCGCTTTCAAGATACGGCCTGCGCGACCGCGCGCCGCCCCGCTATCCCTCCCCCCTCGCTCCCTCGCAGGTGCCTCGAGCGCAACGGAAGAAGGCACGCTTCCTCCCTGCTTTTCTTGCGCACGCGAGATTAGACGCGGTCGTCGGCTCCCCTCGCACGTTTTCACTCGCACATACAGCATATGGCGCGCGGCGACTGCGTTATCGCCCTTGGACTTTAGGGTACGGCCACGCTAGCAGCATAAACACGCAGCAAAAACGCGCGGCATCGCGTCATGCCGCGCGCGGCAAAAGCAGCAGGAATCGGGGGGTCTTGCGGCGCGCCGCGCGAAATGGGTTCTGCGGCAAATGCCGCGTGCCGCGAGGTGAAGAACCAATCAAGAGCGACGAGGGTGACGTCACGGAGCCATCACAACCGGAACGCCGCCGGTCCGCGCCGGGTCTACAATCGACGATCGTCGTCTCTCGCATGAAACAACGAGCTACGGTGTCTGTAAACGAGCGCTCGCGGTGTTGCTCGCCCGTTCGGAGAGCGCGGGAGATCTTATCGCGCTGCCGCGCGGCGAGACGCGCGTGCCACGGTGGCCTCGAGGCAAGGCGCTGACGCGCGGCAACTTGCCGCTTTGCTGCATGACGCGCGCGTTTTTGCCGCTAGCGTGGCCGTACCCTTATATACGGAATATCTATGAGCCAAAACCAGTTTTAGGGCCACAAAGCGTCATGAACACCATCTTTATATAGCAAATACGGATGGATCTCAAGGGCCATACTTTTGCTGGCGGAAACCGAAAATACGTCATAGTTGTCGCCCCCGGCGCTTTGGGCAGCCAATGCCATCGTCAAGCCACCAAGCCAAGCGACATGAAAAGTCAAAATGGCCGCTCGGGCCGGCGCGGGGTGCCAGTTCGCAACGTATGATGCGGGAACGGTCCCACAGTTGCGACGCAACAGTGGGGTTACCAATGCATTGAGTTCTATGGGAGCTGTGCCGGGACCGGTCGAAAACGACGTAACAGCCGGGAAAACGCAGCCCCCGGGAACGTAACAGCGAGGTTCTACTGTAACACTATACGACGCTACGACGCCATCGTGACGCTCGCTCTTCGTTTCCGATGCCTCGCGCTTGTGCGAAACGGCACGCGTCCATGCATCCGGTACCTGGTGTGACATTCCGAGGATGAGTGCTTCGACGAAAACGGGTGCGCGTTACAATTGAGGGCGCGTTAGAATCGAGCTAAATACGGTAAACGTTTATTTTTCGAATTTTCGTGCCGAACCTGCATATATCGAAATCCTCTTTATAACGATTTTTTTCGGGAATTTGTCAATTTCGTTATATCCAGATTCAACTGTACCAACAAAACCGTTTCCAAACTCAAGTAGAATGGCTCACACTTAAAAAAGACCCTCTGTTTGCAGTAGCGCGTTTTGAGCCCATGCTACCCACACTCAACCGCCCATTGTCTTAACCATTATGCTATGTGCACAGGCCTTGAATGTGTGAATGAATTTGAGCCATATGCACCAGTGGCTCATAATAAAAGCACAGTTGCAATGACGTAGGATCACGTAGCGGTTTATCGTAAAAGGTGCAGGCATGGTTACGTAGTGTGGGGGCTGCATATAGCAAACAAAGACATAGCAAATGCAGTTGTGGAGATGAAGCATCCTACGTAGTTTCTTGTAAAACAAAAAGTGCTGGTGTGCTGATGTAGTGTTGCGTTGCTTGCTTTGCACTGCAGTCACTCCTAGAAAAGGTCCCTATGGGTCACAGTCGCTCGTAAAAAATGAGAAGAGATGGCACATACAGGGGCAGTCATGTAGTGTCTCGTAGTGGTTTCTCGTACCACAGAATGCAGTCAGGGTGGCGTAGTGTCGTGCCACTCACTTTGTGCTGCAGTGGCGCAGTACAGCTAGGAGCATCACGCAACATAGGGCCTCGTAAGTGACCACCACATTCTGCCGAAGAAGGAAAGAAAGAAGAATGCAGAACAAATGAATAAAAAGTTTTCACATTACATTTGTGTCTTTGTAGTAGTATTCAGAAATGCTAGTCATCGTAGATGGAAATCCTAGTCATCGTAGAACGCAGGAAAATACACTTTCACGAGAATTTTGTGGCGAAATTAGCCAGCACAGACAGGAAATGCACTGAAAAACGAATGTTTACTGTTAAAATTCTCTTGGCCTGCTATGGTGAGCCTTCCAGAACTGCATTGCCGACAGCAGAAAGCGCGCCCCATGCGTTGGCTGGTGATAGTGACACTGGCACTGCTGTGGAGTGGTATTCTCGATCACTTTCAGATGGGATAGCAAGATTATTGTGAGATTTCATGTGAGTTGGCACCAGATGTGTCAGCGTCTACGAGCAAAAGCATTGTTGCAGTGCTAAGCACACTGTCTTGGTGTCTGGAGCACTGTTCCCAGCTTGCATGGAACACTTGCCCGTACATGCCGAGCAAAACGGAGCAAAATGTCCGATGTGGTCTCGCACTGTTTCAAAGTGTGACGATACAACGGTGGCCCCTCATTTCCTGACGTCGCACAGTCCATGCCTCAATGGCTATTGCTGTCGATGGAAGGGGTTTAGAAGCATCGACTTCAAGTTGAAATTTCTAACTTAAAATGTTCGCTGAGAGCCCAGTTTTTCTTTCTTGTTTCATTTTTAGAGCGTAGCTCTTAGGTGCCCGTTCCTGCGTTGAGCGTCGGCGTAGCCGAGCGAACGAGCACAGCATGAAAGAGTGAATGCGGAGCGCAGTGGGCAACGAAAGGCAGTGATAGAAAAAAGAGAGCTCAAGGAGGAAAGTGGAGGGGGAGGGTATGGTGAAAGCGTGAGAAGAAAAGCGTAGTGCTGCATAACACGGGCGATGACTGCTACGAGATGGCACCAGAGTAGTGCGCCGTCATCTGTGTACCGATGGTGCGCATCGAATGTGTCCAGTCATATCGTATGTGGAAACAAAGCGCAGCATGAGCGGAGGTCTGCCTGAGGCGGCTGCTGGTGAATCGCGCCCATGCGTCACCCACGCGCTGCCTCTCGCGGTCTCCCGATTGGTGAGGCAGTCATGCCACACTTCGCTCCGTTTGCAACGTGCCGTATGAGACAGATTGTCCGTGCCAGCCAATATATTGTGAAGTGAAAACACATATAGAGCTGCATTCAAATTTCGCATTAGGGAGCTTTTTTTTTTCTTTTTCTTTTTTTTTGTATAACCATATCGGCCCTCTACTCTCAATTGCAATGATAAACCGAGAATAGTCAAGACGACCATGTATTATGGCCCCTTTAACCTTGTCTGCATTGCTCAAAAGTGGTCCTTTGGGAAAATATTAACTGGTACGTTTTCAATTCGGCTACTATACGTAGTCCTGAGATTCTTATTAAGTGTACATGGCCTCGAGTATCGATTTCAATTCCACAATTCGAGCATATGTCTTAAATTAGGAAGTTGACTGATTTTTATTAATAAGTGGTTATTATACAGCTGCTGATCTTCACCTCTGTTAGTATTGTGTTGACAAGAAAAAGGTAGTATCGCCCCTGCACATGTCTTTAAAATGTTTTGATATCAAAAATTGAACATAACATTTATGGGTTTTTTTCTTTTCCCAATTGAAACACATGGTATCAAGGCAGCGCTTGTATCCTGGAAAATTCAGTAATGCTCTGCAGTCGCTTCAGCTGGGAAGATTGTCAGAATGTGTCACAGTCTCAGCCACATGCGGTCTTAGACACATAAACCACTTTCTGAAGATCAGCTACCAATTTTGCTGTGTTGTGCAGGGTGAAGGCGCTGCCAAGGGTTCCAAGGATGCTGGCAAGCATGTACATGCCAGCACTGACAGCTCAAGCACGAGCAAGCAGACCAGCGGGAAAGGTGAGCTTGTGAAACACCCCAACTGTTGTATGTATACAGTAGACGTCAATTAATTCAACCCTGTTTAATTAGTTTTCTCGGTTGGTTCGATCCCGACCCAAGGTCCCGGCTGCCACCAAAACTTTTCTTACAGTAATACCTCAACTCGAGTGGTAAAAACCTGAAAAAATTTTGAGATAAGCGGATTTTCGAGATAGGCAAAGTTGCGGGAATTGTAGTGAAAAGTCTAGTTTTTTCTCAAAGTTCACCACTACTCACCCGCTTTTCACTAAAAGCTGGCTCTTCGTAAAGGTTTCAAAGACAAAATAAAAACATGGAGCTTGGGCAGTGCTCACAATGCTCCGCCTACTGAATGTCATGGTGGCAAGCAATTCAAATTTGATTTTGAATGTTTTGAACTTAACTTCATTTTAATCACAATTTCTGAGACTTGAACAAAACATAGTCATTATGTTCGCTCATACGAGTGCGTCGGCAGCGTGCACATTGGCTAAGCGATGGATGCCGCTCTCCGAACTCGCATTAAAAAGATTCCGAATGTAACGAGCTTCGACCACGATGGCAACACACCGTGAGGGTATGCAGCTCGGGAGGCAGATGACCTGTTCCAGTCAGATGTCGGTACTCGGGCCGGCAAACTAGTTGCCTGAAGCCACGTCACCGACAGAGACCAATCGGAGCATGTGTTTGTCCCCAGCAAGCAGCAGCGAGCGGGCTCATCGCGGCACCCTGCGACGCAGCATTTGCAGCTGCATAGCTCCACGCAACTGTACTGGCTAACTGCAGTGCCTATAGCCCGTACTGTGCAGTGTTTGCAATGTGCACAACAGGGCTGGAGTGCGGGCTTGCGCTCATGTGCTTCGGTCTGGCCGCGCTGTGAGTTGCGGACCGGCTTTGTTCTGCACCCGCTAGACTGCCGAATAGTAGCCACATCCAAATTGTACATTTTGAAGCTCTTCAATAGCTCAATATGAAACGATGTTCGCCAAGGTGTCTAACCAGGAACAGCCAAGAGTGAGCATCCGCTGGCAAGGTTTTGTGAAGTCTGACCTTAAGTACTTCGTTGTGCAAGGCTAGATGAGTGTACAGTAGAACCCTGCTGTTACATTCCTGGGTGCTGCGTTTTCCCGGCTGTTACGTCGTTTTCGGCCGGTCCCGGCACAGCTCCCATAGAACCCAATGCATTGGTAATCCCACTGTTGCGTCGCAACTGTGAGACCGTTCCCGCATCATTCGTTGCGAACTGCCACCCCGCACAGGCCCGAGCGACCATTTTGACTTTTCGTGTCGCTTGGCTTGGTTGCTTGACGGTGGCATTGGCTGCCCAAAGTGCCGGGGGTGACACTTATGACGTATTTTCGGTTTCCACCAACAAAAGTATGGCCCTTGAGATCTGTATTTGCTATCTACAGATGGTGTCTGTGATGCGGTGCAGCCCTAAAATTGGTTTTGGCTCATAGATGTTCCAAGGGCGATAACGCCGTCGCCTCGCGCCGTATGCTGTATGTGTGAGTGAAAGCGTGCGAGGGGAGTCGACGACCTCATCTAAATCTCACCCGAGAAAGAAAGAAAAGCAGGGAGGAAGCACGCCTTCTTCTGTTGTGTTCGAGGCACCGGCGAGGAGGGGATGATAGCGGGCAGCTTTGTGCTCTGGCATCAACTGCGTACTGCGCGGCGGCGCGCAGTCATGTGGGCCGTATCTTGAAAGCGATCTGCGTTGGGGCCAGAGTCTACGCAGTGTAGGTGTGTCTGCGGCTCATAGCTTTGTGCGTGCTGTGTGTTCTCGGCGCTCAGTTTGCGTTGAAGCGATAGACAACAGCACGAAGGTCACTTCGCTCGCTTGTGCAGCGGCGCTTAAATTCCTCACACCGCGCTCATCGAGTGTGATGTGTTCATGTTTGCCTGTGGGCGCTGACACCATGCTTGTTAATATAGTTAATAAGCGAAGGTTTACAAGTTTATACGGACGATAAAACTAGTATTCTTACTTTGTATAGCTGTCTACTATTGCAATCGATACTTCGGCTGTCGGGTGAAACTACGACTTTCTTTCACACGTAATAATTAAAATAATATGGTGTGCAGTTCAGCACCACTCCCATTTCTCAATTCTGCCTGTTTCCCAGCTCTTACGTTTTTTTTTTTTTTTTTTTTTACGGTCCCGTGAAAAACGCATCAGCGAGGTTCTACGAAACTAATTGAAAATAGCAAGACCCGACGGCTACGATACCGATAAGCAGTGAAGCTAAGTCTCCTTCCTACGCGGGCAGGCGCGGTCAAGTGTGAGCAGACGATTGTCAGCTTCTTTCGGAACTACACAATTCTTACTGAAATTCAAAATGCAGATTTCACTTTTCCCTGTTTGGTAAACTGTGTCAATAAAATAATATACATAGTAACAGCAGGAAGAACTGCGCTGATCTAAACACCCTTGTTGATTGATGTCAGCTATCGGCCAATAGCAACGCTCTGGGGGAATCTGCCTGCTGATGTCAGTAGCAAGCCGCCGGTAGCCCCAAAACAGGTGACGAGAAGGCCTCTGTCGAAAAGTAAGTGTTGTGCTCCACTTGTGAGCCTCAGGCACAGTGCGTGAGTGCAAAATTTGGCTAACATGTTCACAGCAGTGTATGCTTTTCACAGAATGTCTTTTTTTCACCAAGACGGAGGGGAGGGGTGGTTCAGGGCCTCTTTAGCTGGACCATCAGCAGGGCATTTTACCACAAAATCTGTGGATGTATTTCTCTATAAACTTGTGCAAAATCTTTTCTAAATCAATTCACTGCTTCACTTCAGTTCCATAATAGGGAAACATGCTCCAACATGAATGTAATTATTTAGTAATACTTTGCCAATTTATCTAAAATCAGACAACAATTTGCCATGCAAATAATGTTCACATTTTTATGGGATCCAGCTTATGTGACAAAATTGCATCATCAACAAGGAAGGTTTGAAAAATCTTCTTTCCGCAAGTGCATGCTTGCACACACACACATCCCTATCTGTGAGCAAGAACGAGGGGAACGGCGGGGCTCGATGTTTTCTCAAGTAACAACCATATGAAACAATCAGACAATGAAACCAAGGAAAGCGCAGAGGAAAAATGGCTGCACAATTGTGGATGTGGCTTCCCCAAGTGGGAACTTGCCTCTCCTAATTTCCCCTTTTCTGTTTCATGAATAAGATTTTTATAGCAAAACTTTACCTATAAATAATTAGTTCTACACTTCATAAGAGAACCGTTAATTTCCCTCACATTTTCCTAGGAATCATTGTCTGTTTGCTTCATAGTCTTGTTAATTACGCGCTAATGTCAGTGTTTGTGTGCACAGATACTAGCCACATTATTGCTCGTCTGGTTTTTCAATAAAATCACTTACTTCGTGTATTTTAAACAATATTTTTTCTGCTTGTAGAAGTCTTTTGTCATCCTTCTGAGAATGTTCTTGTAGCTGTCATGTCCCAGGTTCTACAATTACTTCTGCAGGAACAGCAAGCAAAGCGACAGACAAGGACCGAAAGGGTGGCCATCACTCGAGAGATCGGCATTCGAGGGACCACTCCCGCAGCGACTCACGGAGGGGTCGGAGCAGTTCGAGGGACCGGAAGGCCCATACCAGTTCCAGGGACAGCGCTTCCAGAAGGGGTGACCGCAACCGCAGTGCCGCTCATGGTAGCTCCGGCCGTAGCCATTCCAGAGACGGTGCATCATCGAGGAAACCATCTGGTCGAAGCACTTCAGATGCCCACAAGGATGGCGTTAAAGGGAGCAGCAGAACTTCCAAGAGCGATGCCAAGGACTCGGGAAAGCCAGCTTCACAGGGGGAAGCGAAGCCCCACGACACCAAGAAGGACGCACCCGAAGGGGGCCCGGCTGAAGATGGCACCAAAGTCGAAGGCACTGAGGAATCTACGCCTGCTGGTGCAGTGGACAGCACCGGAGAAACCAAAGAAGATGCCACTGTCGTCAGTGGCAACAATGCGGCTGCAGCATCAGAAGCCAAAGGTGCTTCGACCAATGCCGAAGCCAAAGGTGAACCAAAGACCGACTCTGAAGGCACCACCACGAAAGACCAAAAAGAGGTAAGAAGTGAGGACTCCAAGAAAGACCGGGAGGGCAACTCCGGCGACCGTTCGAGAACAAGGCGTAGGCGGCTGTCGCGCAGCCGTAGCCGCAGTCATTCCAGAGGCCGGCCCAGAGCTGGACTTGGGCCGAGGCCGGCCCCGAGCCTAAGAGACCCGAAAGCATGACGTGCGCCGGGACTCTCCGCCACGCAGACACGTGCGGCGAGATTCTTCGCCAGTGCGGAGAAGGCCCGAAATCCACAGCGAGTCATCCCGAGGCTCCAGACGGTCAAGGTCCCGTTCCAGGGATAGAGGTATGATGCGCTTGTTTTGGGACACTGGCATCAGCACAGCTAATTCTACTCCACTGAATATACATCCCTGAGCACACATCTGCTATAAAGAGAGCCAGGGGTCCAACGCCTTTTTCATGCAAGTCGTGCGCCTTTGTAGCCTGGGTACAGAAAAACTTGTTCTATTGTCATCTTTTAATGACAGGGGTCATTACACTGGCTCTGAGAGCAGCCAATGGCATAAAGACTGTTTTGCTTTTGCATGTAACTATAATATGCAGCAGTTTTTAGACCCATTTTCATTTATAATATGTGTGCATTTATGGCTTGTATGGCTAAATATAATTAACTTAACTGTCTTGATCCTGCTAAAGGCTGAAATTTTCATGCACAGTGAATAAGAAATGATGAACATTAGTGTCATAAGATATACAATCTATGGAATACTTCGAATGCCACCCATTGCAAGCTGATGATCGCAGCGTGTAGTTCACGTGGTTGGCGGTCGTGTCTGCAAAGTGTTATGCTGCTGCATGCTGCAAAAAGCAGCTGAATATTCAAACACAAGACCACACGCTGTTATTTTGAAGAGAAGCACTCCAGCCACGAGCACGGTGTCATCCCACGCAGTGCATCATTGCAGGTGCTTCTATGGGTAGCCTTATATCTGCATTCCGCACTTTTCGTAGTCTTTTGCACCCATTGACTGTTTGAAACTTGTCCATCTGTGCACTCGTCAAATTGCACGCTACGAAGCAGCTTCGCGGCAGCAAAGTGAACAGATCCTCTTATCCTGTGCAAATCATGTCTCCATCACCATTGTGCAGAGGCTAGGACAGAGCAACTGAAGAGATGTGAGATAAACAAGCAGATCTTGAAATGTCATCAAGAGGGAACGATGAGGACGGAGGGAATGGCAACAAAAGGCGGTGCATATTTTGGAAAGTGCAAAAGCATGCGACAGGCACGCATCATGCTGGATACGCAGCGACGAACTTCGCCGAGCGTCGTGCAAGTTTGCCGTGACCCTCCAGATTTCAGAATCTTTGCCAGGTGGCAAATCACGCCGAACCTGACAATGAAACGGCGCTGACGGCGCCTGTCTTTACTACGCGTGGAACGGTGATCGAGTCACACGATGCACGGTCTTTTCGTCTGTCGCGCAGGCTGGCCTTACGATAACCCGCCTGCCTTAAAGTAGGGAAGTAGGAGTGAGTTGTGTATTATTGGAGAAAAACTGGATAGGAAATCTTCCTATGCAATAAATAAAAGATTGCCACAAAACAGAGGTCCGCTATTAAACTGAGAACCTTGCGGTATTCAGTACAACAGATTATCACTAATTATTAAGTCAGTGGGTAAAGAAGCACTCGATTCTATTCAACAGAAATTCTGTTCATAAAAAAATATTTTCGAGACCTTCATAACTGAGCTGGAATCGGAGCTGGCGTACTAATTTTGTGTTCCCTTTGTTATGTTGTGTTGTTGCTGGAGCGAGTAGGACACACGGCCAGCGAAGTTGAGGGCAGAAGTGGAATTGTGTTTATTCACAATGTACAGATTCAAGGTTCGTTACATCGGTGGCGCGAGCTTTCCTTTAATTTGAAGGACGTCACGTAGGTGGCAGGAGAACGAGAAGCAATGCGCATATACAGTAAAATCTCGGTGATACGAATTTCACAGGGTCACGTGAAATATTCGTAACACCCAAAATTCGTATCATCAAAACATACACAAAACTTTTAAAAATGAATTTATTTTTAGCAGCAAAAGCTCCTAATAGTGGAACTCCATTAACACATTCCTCGCTGCTGCGTTTTCCCGACTGCTACGTTGCGTTTTCGCGGTCCCGACCTAAATCCAGGGTGCGCACAGGTCCTTGAAATCCTTGAAAACCCTTGAAATTGAAAGTTCCATTTTCAAGGCCTTGAAAGTCCTGGAATTTCTTTTCTGTCCTTGAGAACGCTTGAATTCTTAGGGTTTTCATGGGGTCCAACTGTGCGACTCACATTATATGGCGGTTGAGGGTGGTCTTGGCAAGCTTCATTGCTTTCCGCAACGCCGGGACCACGAAGTAAACTTCCTGCGCGAGGAAGAGGCGAGCGCACGTCTGCCGCACAATTTTTTTTTCCCTCTGGCTTGCTTCGACTTCGGGGTTGGCCAAAAGCCATAAGTTGCTGGCCACAATGAGGCTAGAGCCTCTCGATCTCCTCTGAAAAAATACAAGTTGTGCCATCATGCTTATTTGTAACGAAAAAGTAGTTACAACAATCTGAACAGTTGAATTTGGTAGTGTTGTTTGCTTTTTCCCCTGTTTCGGTTGTGGTGCACACAGTTCAGAATAATGCCTGGGAAATGTAAATTCCAAAGCGCCTGGCTCGGCAACGACGATTACAAACTTTGGGTTGCGCCGGATACATCGGACCCTGTAGCATAGCCATGGCGTGCTCGCAGTAAAGCCAGATCTCTGTAGAGAATCTGAATGGTTTGTCATACATTTCACAGCGCATTATATATGACACAGTGGACAGGGCAGGTGGAATTTTGAATGTTCCGATAACAAAAGAACTCAGAATAGCCGTGTCCGCAGCGAGGCAGCATTACGGTGCACACTTGGAAACCGAAACGTAATGTTACTAGGAAAACTCAAAGCACACAAAAAGGCGCACAATCATGGAAGAAGTTGAAGGGTTGCAGACGAAGAAAAAGAAGCTTGAGGCAGTTGTTGCCGATTTAACAGCCTCTGCAGATGGATATGCAGAAAAGGCTGAGAAAACTGGTGACATCACGAATGTGGTAAAATCAAACAGCTTGAGAAAGACCGCAAAAGCGAAAGCTGAAGAACTGAGCAGAAAAGAAACTGAAAGACCTGCCCTGGAGCTTCAAAATTTCATCTAGTCGAATGAAACTGTATGTGCACTAAGTGAAATCACTTTCCTTTGTTCTGTCCAATAAAATGTAACGTGTGTGAACTACCGTAATAAATATTAAAATTTTTGAAAGGCCCTTGAAAAGTCCTTGAATTTTTTTCTTGGAAACCTGTACAAACCCTGTAAATCCCATCGACTTCCATGTATTAAGTTCCCCTTGATACGTCGCCAATCTGTAATGTTCCTGCATCTTACGTTGCGTTTGAATGTGGAAGTCATGTAAATTTAACGGTGCTGCCAGTTGTACATTGGAACAAGAGACCGGTGTGTTGCAGATATGGCGTGGCCACGCTGGCACCGTATCTTGAAAGCAATCTGCACGTGCGCAAAGTGCGCACCCACGTGGGCCTCATCTTCAAAACGATCTGCGATGTTGACAAAGTGTGCCTAGTGCTGGATAGCTTCATATGCGCTGTGCTTTCGGCGTTTAGTTCGCATTGAAGTGAGACAGAGCACGAAGGTCAATTCGCTTGCTGTTGCTGCTGCGCTTCCTCGCTCCAGTGTTTTGACAGAGTTTCCGCGGTCATCGATCAAGATCTGTTCATGTTTACCTGTGTGCGCGTGTCACCGTGCTTGTTAATTGACTAAGCGAATGTTTCCAAGTTTATACGGCCGATAAAACTACTATCCTTACTTCGTGTAGCCGTCTGCGCATTTGCTGTCGCAATTGTTGCTTTCCTTTTTGGGTGAAACTGCAACCTCTTTTTTTTTTTGTGGTCCCTTGAAAATCGTATCACCGGGATTCTACTATCCCTGTGTGTTTTCTTGTTGCCCAAATTGTCAACGATCGCCTTCTGGAAGGCGTAAAAGTGCACGCACGTGATCTCGCGAATGTTTTCGCACTCCACTGAATGCCTCGTCACGTCGACTACAGTGAGCGTTTTGGCCATCGTGGCTGCTGCCGCGGTCGTTGCTGCAGTGGTCCTCTTCTTCTTCCTCGTTGGTCAAAGCATCAGGCTGTGATGCGGTCCGGTCCGCTCAACGGTGGGACCAATGAGAGATTGCGCAGCCGCGTGACGTAGCCGGTTGCTTGACGACTATGGATACCGCCCAGATCCTGCTATGCTGGCTTGTCTGTTGGCTGTCGCTCCGTTGGCTCGGCCGCCGCCGCCGCCCTTGTTGCTCAGCCATTCGTATGGTCCGCAGCGGCACGGCAACACGTTCAAAACAGCCGATGTTTTTCGTATTGTGAGCAATGAATTTCGGCCGGGCAATGTTGCGAATTCGTATCACACCGAAATTTGTACCAGTCGTGATCGTATAACTGGCGTTTTACTGTATAACACGCCCTTTTTTTTTTAACGAGAATCGGCTTTCTAGCTAACAAATGAGTTTACATAAAGTTGATTTGATAGTTATTGCAAGTTAGGAAAATTTTAAGCGACGTTTACTCAAGTTACGTGAAGCCACATCTCAAACGGGGGTATTGCACGGAAGGTTTGATCCTTCTTCTGGAGTGAGTGTGTGGTTTGAGGTAAACCTGACCGAGGTTGAATCTGCTGAGCTGGAACTGTCCTTGGCTGTACATTGAAGTACTTGTCTCAGCTATGTCGTAGTCCTCTGGTGAAGCTTTAGTAACGGTCTGTTCCGCAGCTCTTGGTCGTGAATGGATGTGGTTTCTGAAGAGGATGCCTCCGGTGTCTGTCTTTACCACGTATCTATGCAAGGTTCTGGACTGACGTTGACCACCGTGGCTCCAGTTTTCATTGTGGTAAAGCCACACATGCTGACCTGGAATTAGTGGTGGGAGATTTGGTATGTGGCGGTCACCATGCTTGGTGCTGTTCCTTTTTTTGCCTTTGCTGGAGTAGCGTATGGTGAAGTGCGATTGGGAAGCTTGGTGTCAGGACCACGGTGTTAGAAGTAGAGGTGGAACGACGGAGCGCCACCGCCGCGCACTCACTGCGTCGAACTTCGGTACCTCCGCTCCATCACACCGCGAGATGGCAGGATCGATTGGTGGCCGACATTCGGGGAAGCCGGCCCCTATTGCAAATTTGTAGACAAGCGGTTGCTGTCTAGTAGAAGCAGTTTTCACCACGTTGCGCCCTTCTTTTCATTCTTTTTTTGCGAGGACAAGCTGTGCTATTCGTGTTAGCAAGCCGTGAAATAGGCAAGAAGTGGTTTGTGCCACGGTGCAAATCTGGCTGCAAGACCTGCACTGAAAAAGTGTCGCTTTTTGCTGCACCCCGAGAGGACCGCCTGAAGACGTGGCGCCATGCGATTTCATGCAAGGAGGGAGAAGAGAGAGAGAGAAACTTGGTGGGAAAGGCAGGGAGGTTAACCCAAAAAGATTCTGGTTTGCTACCCTGCACTGGGGGAATGGGAAATGAAAGACGGAAAGAATAGGGGAAGAGAAAAAGCAGGCACGAAAAAAAAATTCAAGGAAAAAAAGAAAGAGGAGGTTGGAAACGTCTGTGAGAAAGTACTTCGAGCCAAGGTACAAGACAAAGACGTGGGAAGCAGTCTACAAATTGCACATTCTTGTGAGTGCAGCACGAAAAGCACCTCTGACAAAAGACGCCGTGCCGACGAAGTTTCCCCGACTGCCCTGCTCACTTGACAAAGACAGAAAAAAAAGAAAGGCGCCTGCGGACCATTCACACCCTCCTACCACGAAACGTAGCCGTGTCAGACTGGAAAATTCTCTCCCCATGCGAGAGCTACGCTTTTTCCGTTTATCGGCATGGCCACTGCTTCTAGCCCTCATAACCGTGGCGCTCCCGGTTTTCATAATCGTTGATATCATCGACTGCGCGAGCTCATACTTCGAGTCTTGCAAAATTTGCAGCTTCGTCTCGAGAGACACAGCTTCGTGCTTCGTCGGTGCACCTCCCGCTGCTTCCGTGGCGCATTTCCCCACTCGCTGAGAGCGTAGGCGGCGCAGGTGCCGCTCGCTTATCGCTTTCTTCTCCCTCCTCTCTGGATGCTTGCACGACCACCGGCACCGTGGACGCGAAGTAGCTGGCGCCAACTTGGCTCCGTGGCTTGATGCGCTGCGCGGTAATGGAGGCAGATACGAACTCACGTAGGGCAACTTAGGAATGCGAATTTCACAATTATTCTGCATGAAAAACGCTGTTCAGAAACAAAATTTCAATCGTTATATCCGATATGCGATGAATAACATATCGTTATATGTAGGTTTTTTCTCCTAGCCCTAATGCATAAGTGGACACTCTTATGTCGACTCATCGTTATAACCGATATATCGTTATATGTGGTATCGTTATAAGTGGACTGCACTGTACAATAGAACCTCGCTAATTCGACCCTCGTTAATTCAAGAAATTGATAATTTGGACTAGTCCTCTGGTCCCGGCCGGCGTATGCATTGTTCAATGCAATCAATCTCTCGTTAATTCGGACGTATTAAGCCGCACATCGGTTAACTTTCGAAGCTCGGCGAGATAGAAGCAGCGCATATGTGTGATGCAAAAGAGCAAAAACAGCACTAGCGTCCAACCAAAACAAGGCGGCGGCTGCATCGCCAAAGTCATAGTGGAATTCGTCCGTGAATGACAGCAATGCCGGAACGCTTCGTGCCTATTTGTGTCTTTAAAGCCTGTATTCTTGCGTGTACCGCCTCGCATAACACCGCGTTGGCCGCGGGCTTTCATAATTGTGTAGTCGTCATCCACGATCGCGTCGATAGCAGCTTCTGTTTTCTCCGCAGCGGTTGCGGCGAGCAGTAGTTTCATTTTTACTCGGTACACGCGTCGGCCGCGTGCCTAAAAAAACTGCGGAGTCGCCATCGATGATCGCATAGATAGCGATCGCGGTTTCGTCTGCAGTTGTTGCAGCGAATGGTAGTTTCGTTCAGACTCGGTCCGTGTGTCGGGCGCATGCCTTCAGCACCGCAAACTCGCCATTCATAATCGTGTCGATAGCAGCTGTGGTTTTCTCCGCAGCAGTTGCGACAAACGGTTGTTTCGTTTTGACTCGGTGCAAAGCTGTCGAGAATGAAGAGCATCAGCTACATCGCGATAGTACAAAGCATGTCGCAAATGAAGGCGCGCACAGCGACTTTGCTGCGAAGAGAGTCGCGAGGCCTCTATTGCTGCTGCGAGAGCCAATGAGTCACGAGATGACGCAAATTTCAGCTTCCGCTCGGCTTTTGTGCAAAATAGCAACAGTAGTTGCTCACTCATTCACTAAATACAGTTAAACCTGCTTATAACGAACCTGCATATAACGAGTTCCTGGACATAACGAAGTTTTTCTATTCCCCGCCATTACTCCATAGAAGCACACGTATTTGAGACCTCTATGTAACGAAGTGGCAGCGGGAGACCCCCTCGAAATAATGAATTTTCCCTGCCGACAACCTAGAGATTTCACCCCAAATTGTCATTTTTGCACGAGCAGCAACTGGAAGCACCTTCTCCGCCGCGTCAGAATGCAAAGCAGCGGCGTTGCGCTTGGCGCGCTCGAATTCACAGTGATTGCGAGGCGAGAGCGAGCGCATGTGTGCGTGCATGCGAGCGTGCACGAGGCAGGCCTGCATCCCTCGACCCGGCGGTCTTGCCGCCGCGAGAGTGACCTTGGCCCCTCCCTTCATTCACACCTGATCCCGCCGCTTGCTGCAGCTTGCCTAGCCCGCCAAGCCGGCACTCTTATTTTCCAGTTGATGTTGCCGAAGGAAAAAAAATCTTTTTTTTTTTTTTTCAACGCACTGGCAGTGCCACCCTTTGGTTACTGCGCAAGTCTCTTCACTAACCTGACACTAGGTGACACTATACGACGCTACGACGCCATCGCGTCGCTCGCTCTTCGTTTCCGACGCCTCGTGCTTGTGCGAAACAACACGCATCCAATACCTGGTGTGATATTCCAAGGATGAGTGCTTTGACGAAAACGGGTGCGCGTTACAATCGAGGGCACGTTAGAATCGAGTAAGTGCTGTAAGCATTTATTTTTCGAATTTTCGTGCCGAACCTGCATATAACGAAATCCTCTTTATAACGAAGTTTTTCAGGAATTTGTCAATTTCGTTATATCCAGGTTTAACTGTAAAAGCCGTTGATGTAGTAAGCATTTGCCTAATGTTTTCTGCATGCCCTCGATAATTTGACATTTGGTTAATTCTGAAATTTTTTTTCGGTCCCGTGAAATTCGAATTAACAAGCTTTTACTGTACGCCGAAGTTTTATTTGTCATTTCCAATAGCGACAGTCAAAAGGCAGATACAGGGGACTAAAGGCCACACATTCGCAGCCGACCACTTCGATGCAACAAGAAGAAAAAGTGGCAGCAGATGCTGAGCAGACTGTTGCTAGAAACGCGGTTGAAAGTGGCGGCACCACTGGCAGCACCACTGGCAGCAAAATACGACGTATGGTAGCCATTTCACACTTACATGTAGCGCCCACCGACGCCGCAGCACGGAGCGCTTCGTTCGGCGCTCTCAGCTGGTGCCTTGGCGCCGGCTGTCAAAGGAGAAAATAAAAGAAGCGCAGCGCGTGCTCGAAGCGCAAGCTCGGCACGCGCAGTGCGTTCCAAAAGCCAGCCACGCTGGTTGCCGCAGCCCCGTCGCTCGGCTCGCCGCCTTCGCCCTTCTGAGTAGGGACGACGGCACGGCTCGTACAGCCGCCGTCACGTCTCTCCTACATTGGTGACCCGGGAGAACGTGCGTTTCACCAAGCGACACGATGCCATGGCTCACTGGCCGAAGCCGCAGTTCGACCCACCACTGCCGCCGTTCTCGTCCAGCTACGTCGGCGCATGGTTCGCTCAGTTTGAGGCGGCTCTGGAGCTTAACCACATCTGGATTCAGGAGTTCAAGCACGCGGTACTCCTCGACGTCCTGCCGCTTGCTCTCCAGCTCCACCTCGGCGTTCCATCGCCTGGCCCGCGACCGTACGACGAACTGCGGCAGCGCGTGCTCGACTTCTTCGGTGCTGTCTACCACCCTCTTCCAGAGGTAGACCGCGCGGTGCGCGAGTCATCTCTGCCGGCGCCCTCACCGCCAGCACCAGACGCGTCTGCTCCTGCGCCCGTTAGCCACCATCAGGATAGCCTTCCTCCCTCGACTTGCCCCGATACCGTCTCGGCGACCACCCGATGCGCTACCGCAGAGTCCCCGGCCTCCGGCTCTCTCCAGGGTTCTCTGTCGTGCGAGTACGCGCATCATGGCGTCGCCGAGGGTATCGTCACGACCATGACACCGGCCACGTCATCGCCTTTCTCGCCCCCAACGATGGCAGGCGACAGTGGAGACATCGCCGACCCAACGCCGGCTACCGTGCCCCACGCCATCGGGTCTGTCTCCAACGCCATCGCTCCTGCAACAATGGCACCCGACCCTTCCACGCGGTCTGCTGAGCCGGTCTCCGAGGCGGCGCGCGAGCTCGGTACCGCGCCGATCCCACTGCCTCCGACTCTGCTGGCTACCACCACCGCGGACACGGGTCACGACCTTCACTGCATCCCACGTCAGGCGTCCTCAACGAACCACCGGACGCTCCTGCAGGCCTTGACCCTCCTTTGCCCGGTCAGCTCGTGGCTCACTCGCGACGTATTCCGTCGCGATGTACCCCGCCAGGCTGCGCCGCGTCCACCTGCACTGCTCGCGTCGTGGTCCGCTCAGCACTTCAACTCCATCGGTCGTGCGCGCACCCTACGCGCCACGTAACGGTGCGGCACGTAATACGCCGCCGACAACGCTCGCGCGGGTACCGCCGGCGCACCATTCGCCTCACAGGCCTCCCCGTTCCTCCTTCAAGTCGCATGGGCCGATCACTATATCGTCGGTTGGAGGCGCCCCTCCCAACAGCGTCCGTTCAGCGAGTCCCTCGACCCTTGCGGAGCTCCCAGTGCCGCCCGCCTGAATGGTGGCAGTGACCCGATGCCTTCACGTTGACGACTCGGACTGGCCACGGACATTTTTCAATCAGGACTCAACTGGCTCGCCATTTCGACGTTCCGTCTGGGCGGGGGGCCCTGTAGCGCCCACCGACGCCGCAGCGCGGAGCGCTTCGTTCGGCGCTCTCAGCTGGTGCCTTGGCGCCGGCTGTCAAAGAAGGAGAAAATAAAAGAAGCGCAGCGCGTGCTCGAAGCGCAAGCTCGGCACGCGCAGTGTCGTTCGAAAAGCCAGCCACGCTGGTCGCCGCAGCCCCGTCGCTCGGCTCGCCGCCTTCGCCCTTCTGAGTAGGGACGACGGCACGGCTCGTACAGCCGCCGTCACGTCCCTCCTACATACATGCACTCTCGATTGCGGGAGAGCCAGCAATTTTTTTTGTTGCAGTTTCACTTGTAGATTCAGTTGCTGGTTCCTTGGATGTTCCTGGTTATAGTGAGTTCCATTTGAGTTATTTCTGATTTTGTGTGGCTTCTACTTTAACTTTCGACTCTTCAAGCTCTTTTATGTACCTCTTAGAAATTTCTGCTGCCTTGCACACGGTTATTGCTGTCAAACCTCCATATAATGAACCTCGATTTAACGAAATTCGCGATGTAACGAACTAGTACTTTCATTTCCCGATCTTAGTTCTATTGAAAACTGTGCATTTAAAAAAAATTTAACCAAATAATTTTGTGACATGGTTTCGATTTAACGAAGTTTTCGGCCATTTCAAGCATGTACTTGGCGCCTTTATGGCTAGTTAATGTAGCAAAGAGCTATAAAAATGTTGGCCAAAACCGAAGTTATTTCAAACGTCCTTCTGCATGAAAAGTTTGAGTGGTCAAAACGACGTCTCCTTTCCTAAAGCAAGCGCTTTAGGAGAGGAGACGGCAGAGGAAACAGTAGTTGGCAGTACTTTTACGATAAAGGGACTTTAGTTTATAGTCCAACTTAACGCGAGCACGCGCGCACGCTGCGTCACGTTGGCGAAAACGACCCCGCACCGACGCAGCCAACGTAACCGGCGGCTTCCCACGGGCCTGGCGCCGAATTGACTCCTGACCCATTCGCGCGCGTTGGTCGCGCCGACTGCGCCGACCCACAATGCCATTTCGCGCGAAGAAATAAAGGCACCCACGCCGCTTCGCCGACGGCCACAGACAAGCCATTCAAAGCGGCGCACGGGCTTGGGATTGTTCTGCGCATGCTCCGAAGATAACAGCCGACGGCGCGCACGTTTGAGTATTGACTCTTTTCCCGGCACTCCCGTGGCCGCTGCCATGTTTAATCACGTGGTAACGCGTCCATTGCTTGCCTCAGCTGCCTCCGTTGCCTCCGTGTTTACTGTAGCGGCGCAGCAAACCTTCGTTTCGACTCATATCATAGACGGTGACTGTGTGGACGACACGAAGCTTTGGCCACAGCTTTAGAGGGCATGCAAGTGCTTTCAGAGCTCATTACGCCTTGTCGAAAATGCGCGAGCAGTTGTACTAAAAGCGGGGCTAGAAATGTATTCCAAGCTGTCCAAACTTTCCGCTTATGAATTAAATTGGGATCAGTGTGCTCTATTTGGCAAACATTTTGAAGCAGCGAGCTTGTCATTTTTCTGACTCAATAAAGATGAAACTTGTGGCCACTATGTGATTGTTTATTTCAGAATCGCACGCGGGTGTGCTCTGCTGTGATAGGTTTTTTCTTGCTGCGTACAAAGCTTGGAATGCAAATGTTCTGCACTTTGTCTTAGCTTGTAGCAAAGACGTATTTATCGCTAGTCCCTCGCTTATTCTGTGGGCCGTCGCGAAACGTTCAGCTTCCAATATTCGTGTCTTGTCGGTGTAGTCGCCGTCACTTATGCATCGGCACATTGATTTAAGTTAGCGCTCATTCACTTATTATTGATACGTTGGTGATAGCGTGAACGTAAGTTCGTGTGCGAGTAGAGGTAGATGTGTGTAGATAATGTGCGAGAAACTTACTATGCCAGTAAGTGGCGCTACTTCCTTTTGTAACGAGCGGTACTCACTCCTAAGCGCCAACATTTCGGAGTTGAAGTCCTTTCTTTGGAGGTTAGCTATACAGCGCTGGCGCATGAATTATCTTTTTTTTTTTTTTTTGTCCTCGAGGAAAGCCGTACATCGCGAAGGGCGGGCAACACAGGCAGTCCTTATGTAGCAGCGGCGACACAGGTTGATTCCGTTCCTTATATATTCCTTATATTCGCATTCTTTATATGCGAATCACTATTTTTGGAGCTAACTACCGCACACGTCTTTTCTTTATCGTTACACATTTTGCAGCATGAATCGGGCACAGTGCACTAGTGAACACTCAGTTGCATTTCCGACAGCTGATCGCACAGAAGCAGGGCAGAAGCAGTAACGGTTTCGTATTCTTGCGCATTCTCTGAGGCAACTTATGGCACGCCACCGAAAGCTCCGTCTCGTTACTCTAGAGCAAACTGCTCCGTGAAAAGGGTCAATAGAGGAGATAGCGTTTCGGCTGGCGCAGCGCAACCGGCATAGCGTGACTGGCCGCAAACGATGTTGGCCCGCGCGCCGATAACATCGGACTATAAACGGGCCTTATACGTCGCTACGATGCTATCGGTAAGCGGTAAGAATCGAGTAAATACGGTAAGCGTTTCTTTTTCGAATTTTCGTGCCGAACCTGTATATAACGAAATCCTCTTTATAACAAAGTTTTTCGGGAATTTGTCAGTTATATCCAGGTTTAACTGTAGATTTAGGTGTACATTGAAGAACCGCAGGGGGCGTCGCGTCCCCCTCTACAGCAAGCCTGGTAATCAGATTTGTGTTTTGGCACAAGAATTCCTGAATTAAATTTTTTATGTGATACACACACATCCATGGAGAGAGCTCTATTTTGAAAAGAAAGTCAAGGTTGCTGTTGACCAGTTCAGTTTCTGTCCTGAATCTGATTTTGTAACTCAATTGTGCTATGGCGTCTTGTTCTTCCAGGACCGAGGGGGTCTTCGCCTGGGACGTACAACTGTCACACCTGCAACATGGTGCTGCACTCGCATCAGGAGTACCACGAGGTGAGTGTGGGACCGCAGTGACAACGGTGGCGATAAGATAGAGAAAGCATAGAGCTCGTACTTACAACACTGTAAAGAAATCTAGCCTTAATAGACAGCCTCAGAATAGCATGTGGGCCCTTACCTACATTCCACGTGAGCAGTTTGCATAATGTTACGCATGCCCACCATACGGGAATGCAAGTGGGAAGAGAACAAAGCAGGGTGTTGTGCCATGTGGTTCCTCGTGTGAAACCAGTTTAAAGCAAGGCAAACTACTAGCCACAACATGTTTTCTGTGTCGATGCATCTTGTGAGGCCTATGGATGCCAGAATCGCCAAACGATCTCTGAAATTGGGTGGGCTGGCTTCTGGTAACTTGTTATTCAGGTTGATTTCAGAGGAAGCAGAAGCTTACCTCACCATTTAATGGTAATCAACCATAGAAAAAGCACAGTCATCACATTAATTTTAAGCTGACGCAGAAAGCCACAGATACTGTTATGTTTGACACTGATTTCTAGCATGCATAAACGCTATGTATGCGAAACTCATAAAACAATAGATGTTACTATATCCTAGTAGCTCATAGTGTATATGAGCCACAGTAACATAACATACAAAGTGTGTGCAGCAAAAAAGAATGTTATTTCCTCACGTACACAAGACCTTCAAGTCTGTTTGCAAGTGCTCTTCTAAAACTGTCTTGTGTCTTGTGGGCACCACTGGTACAGTACTTCATTCAGCATGGGTTTGAAGGGACATTGATTTGTCTATACGGTTAAACCTGCTTATAACGAACCTCCATATAACGAATTCCTGGATATAACGAAGTTTCTCTATTCCCCCCTGTTACTCCATAGAAGCACACGTATTTGAGACCTCTATGTAACGAAGTGGCAGCGGGAGACCCCCTCGAAATAACAAATTTTCCCCGCCGACAACTTAGAGATTTCGCCCCAAATTTTGTCATTTTTGCGCGAGCAGCAACCGGAAGCACCTTCTCCGCCGCGACGGAATGCGAAGTGGCGGTGTTGTGCTTGGCGCGCTCGAATTCACGGAGACTGCAAGGCGAGAGCGAGCGCACGTGTGCGTGCATGCGAGCGTGCGCGAGGCGGGCCTGCATCCCTCGACCCGGCGATCTTGCCGCCGCGGGCGTGACCTTTCCCGCTCCCTTCATTCAAACCTGATTCCCCCGCTTGCTGCACCTCCTATGCACTTCGAGCCTAGCTCCCGTAGCTTCGACCATGTGCTGTAATACTTGTGCTTAGGCTTTAGTCTACCAATTTAGTTAAACAGCGAATGTTTACAAGCTTATACGGCCGATAAAACTACTATCCTCTGTATAGCTGTCTGCTAATTTGCTTTCACAATCAATGCTTCGCCTTTCGGGCAAAACTGGGACTTTTTTGTTCATCGCAACTTTAGTGTATTGGGAGTAAATCTTGAGCGATAGTTTTATTTCTGTATGAAACTATGAGGTGTGCGGTACTGTAAAGGATTTTTTTTCCTCTCTTTTGGTCACAGAAAACGGGTGCGCGTTACAATCGAGGGCGCGTTAGAATTGAGTAAATACGGTAGGTGTTTCTTTTTCAAAGTTTCGTGCCGAACCTGCATATAACGAAATCCTCTTTATAACGAAGTTTTACGGGAAATTGTCAATTTCGTTATATCTAGTTTAACTGGACTAGCAATTTGCCATATGAGCTTCAGGCAACCTTCTAGTTTCTTATTAATTGCCAATTCATGGTATGGCAATGTTTAGATTCATTCAGACTGATTTCTACCATGTTACATTTCACAGAACGTCACCGAACGAAAACCTTTAAATGAATCATTAATGGGGGCTACAGTGGAACACTGTTCATACATTCCTCACTGTTGCATTTTTCCAGGTGTTTTCATGGTACGGACCTAAATCCCATTGACTCCCATTTATTATGTTCCCCTAGGATATGTCACCACTCTGTAATATTCCTGCATCTTACGTTGCATTTAAACCCGTTGGTCACGTAAATTTATTGGTGCAGTACGTTGCAACAAGGGACCAGTGTTTGCAATAAGCAACCAAAGTTGCACATGCCTGGTGCCGCACTAGCGTATCGGGAGAAAGCACGCACAGAGCAGTTAGCGAAACATGTGAAGAACTGTGCAATGGTGAAAACTTACCGGGAACCATGCAAATTGGGCCAGATCCACCGAGCGCAGGGCTACATTTATTTTGGAGCTGGCAAGGGACTTGTATTCGTTGCATAATCGCCAGTTCTCTTTAGTCAGCTTTGCCGCAATAGGTGTTATGTGGTAAAGTGTGTGCAGTATATTGGAGTGAAGCATATGCATAGTTAAAAAAGGGACCACCATCGCAGAATATTGTACATGCCCTTTAAAGCACGCGCACTAGCGTTCTCTCCGGTCACACTGTGAGCGCCGAGACATCTAATAACCGTACTGGCAGCCATTCGTGGCAATTTGTGGCCTTCCTCACCGTTATGTTTTCCCAGCTGTTGCGTTTTTTTTTTTGTTTTTTTTTCGTGGTCCCTTGAAAAACGGGTCAGCGGCGTTCTACTGTATTATGTTGAAATGTAGTCAAAATCTAATGGCTTTTATACTTCCATATGCTGAATAATGAAATTAATTCGTGGATTAGTACTGCATGTAAAATGCACTTTTTAGAAGTAGCATTGCACAGCTAGGTAGCAGCACAGCCGGACCACAAGGGACGATAAAATAACTCCGAGTGCTTTCTTTGTGAAGTCATTTCAGATGTTCGAGAAATGATGTTCTGCCCATCGCATGTTATTCCCGCTACTGTTATATTAACTGCAGCACCCGATTTTGTTGTAATGATCATAGTGTGGAACTCTACAAATAATTTGAGTTCAAGTTATCGAGATTCGACTGTATCAGAAATGAACAAAAAGACTAGTAATAGCATTTTGCACAGTTGGTTTCTCCTAAAATATTTTTTGCAGTCATGCGCATCATTATAGCCCATGTTTCATGCTTGCTATATGTATACATAATATTATTTGCAAAGTTTTTTGTAGCTGTGTGTCATGTTTTTACAGTTTGTGTCTACTTGTGCAACTAGTGCCTGTTTCGAGATATTCATCTTCAAACTCTTCTCACAGAACGCATTTGTTTTCTTAGTTTTGTCCCGCATTGTGTGAGGAAAGTGCATTGGGAAGCAATATTTCGGAAGTAATAGTTTAAAAAGTGGCGCTATTCGAGGACTCCTACTTAGGGGGTGTTCGTTTAGCCCCTTGCATTATGCAGTTAGAATGTGTGCTCTTAGAAAGCTAATTGAGAAATTTATTTAATTAGTTAATGAGTGGTTATTATACATTAGCTCACTTCTGCCATTGTTAGTAGTTTGTTTGAGAAAAACACATTATCTCCCGTTCATTGTCTTCACAAAAGTTTAATCTTGGCAATTGAGGCAGGCAGTTAGATGCTGGCAGTATTGGTAAATCGTGAGAGTGCTGGAAAACACACCATTGACTGAGCGCATGCCACAGTTGCCGTTGTTTTAACGCGGTGATCGGAGACAATGCTGTGTGGTCTGTGTGTTTATTTCTTTCTCGAAGGTGCGTGACTAATGATGTTCATTTTCATTCTCTCCTGCCACTCGGAGCAGCACTTTGCCTCTCGGGCACATCGCCTTGCTCTTGGCCTGCATGGGGTAAGTTTCAGGGAACACTGTCCTCTGCTAATTTCCATCAGTTACACATCTTTCCATTTATTCTTTATTTTTTATTCTTTGTTAGAGCTATACTTCGTACCTACACAAGCTTAAAATGACGAAAAAGGTTTTTGAAAAGGAAGCATGTCTGATGAGAAAACAAATTTATATAAGATTAAGAATGGTTGGAGCGTGCACGGCAGTCATTACCGAGTTAACACTGGCAGCTTATTGCTATAGGAAAAGTGTATGGTCATTGCATTCTACCGGCGTTAACATATTGCACGGAGACCTTCAGGTTAACAAATAGGCTTGAGAAGTCAAGAAGGGTGCAGGGCACGATGGAATGAGAAATGCAAGGCGTGCCGTCAGAAGACAGGAAGTTAGTGGTGTGAATCAGAGACCATACGGGGGTAGCCAATATTCTAGTTGACATTAGAAGAGAAAAATGGAGCTGGGCAGGCCATGTAATGCGTAGGACGGATAACCAGTAGACAATTATAGTTGCAGAAAGGGTGCCGAGCGAAGGGAAACACAGTCGAGGACAGCAGAAAACTAGATGCAGTTACAAAGTTGGGAAATTTTCAGGCAAAACTTGGAATCAGCTAGCGCAACGCAGGGATAATTGGAGATCGCTGGGAGAGGCCTTCGTCCTGCAGTGGACATAAATGTAGGCTGATGACGACGATGAGCAGGCATTGCAGTGAAAGCTACACAAGTAGTACGTCCTACAACACGTGCTGTATTACTTCAGAAAATAGTGTTGCTGTTCCAGAGAGTACGCGCTTGTTTTTCAGCTTTCTCGAGTCGATGAGGTGCCCTTGCACAGGCGCCACTCAAGACCAAAGAGTGTGCATATACTTCCAATGTGTCACATCGATTTGGTTGATCGCGGTATATTCGCAGTCACTGTCACGATGTTGTTTTGTTGACATGTTAACTCCACATTAACGGTCCTTCCCGTTGAGCTTTCTTACAGTTCTTTATTTTGTAAAGCTTGATGCGCGTGTAACAGGTAAACAATGCTTAAAACATAGTACCGCAGAAGTTTTCGGAGCGTGAAAACCAGCAAAATGTGTTTCCCTCGAGCTTCGCTAGTTACCTGGATTGGGATATCTATGCTGGTGCAGCACAGAGGATGGCACATGGAGACACCTTCGATTGTTGTCACCGGAGTGATACCCTGATAGGGTTCAAGGCTAGGCATACAATAATAACGCGTTACGTGTATGTTACAATGTTCAGGCATGACTTCCCTCCTATTTCGATTGCATGAGTTGTGGCAGCGCCTCTAGGCCCATCGCCATTCGATACTGCGGCTATATCGAAGCTCAAGCTTAAGAATTTTTCCAATCGCAAAAACTTGTCGAGACCTCTCAGGGGAAAGTGAAAGCTTGCCGCTCGTCATCAACGGCACGTTCGCTGTGCACCCTCCGGTGCGCTCCCATGTATGCCAGCATGGCACCGGATGATAGATGGCTCTGTGATCACAAAATGGCAGTGTCCTCAATAAAATAATCAATATACAGTAGAACCCCGCTGATGCGTTTTTCACGGGACCGTGAAAAAAAAAAAACGTAAGAGCCGGGAAACGTGAGAGTCGAGAAACAGGAAAATTTGAGAGTAGTGTTGAACTGCACACAATTTTATTTTAATTTTTACGTGTGAAAAAAAAAAAGTCGTAGTTTCGCCCAAAGCCAAAGCATCGATTGCGATGGCAAGTTAGTTGACAGCTATACAAAGTAAGGATAGTAGTTTTATCGTACGTATAAACTTGTAAACATTCGCTTATTAACTATATTCACAAGCACGGTGTCAGCACGCACAGGCAAACATGAACACATCCCACTCGATGAGCGCACACACGCACTGTCAAATGCTGCCGTGAGGAAGTGCAGCAGCAGCTGCAAGCGATGTGACCTTTGTGCTGTCTTCTATCGCTTCAACGCAAACTGAGCGCCGAGAACACACAGCACGCACAAAGCTACGAGCCGCTGACGCACCTACACTGCCTAGACTCTGCCCCCAACGCAGATCGCTTTCAAGATACGGCCTGCGCAGTACGCAGTTGATGCCAGAGTAACACGCCACCTGCTATCCCTCCCTCACCCTCGCTCCCTTGCCGGTGCCTCGGGCGCGACAGAGGAAGGCGTGCTTCCTCCCCGCTTTTCTTTCTTCGCGCGCGAAATTCAGCTGCGGTCGTCATCTCCCCTCGCACGCTTTCACTCGCGCATACAGCGCGCTGCGACAGCGTTATCACCCTTAGACTTTATACGGAACATCTGTGCGCCAAAACCAATTTTAGGGCCACAACACGTCATAGACACCATCTTTAGATAACAAATATGGATCTCAAAGGCCATGCTTTTGCTGGCGGAAACCGAAAATACGTCATAGGTGTCGCCCCTGGCACCTCGCGCGGCCAATCCCATCGTCAAGCCACCGAGCCAAGCGACATGAAGTCAAAATGACCGCTCGGGCCGGCGCAGGATGGTAGTTCGCAACGCATGATGCGGGAACGGTTACACACTTGCGATGCAACAGCATGGTTACAAATGCGTCGGGTCCTATGGGAGCTATGCCGGGACCGGCCAAAAACGACGTAACAACCAGGAAAACGCAGCACCCGGGAACGTAACAGCTGGGTTCTACTGTATTTCTTTAATAGAAAAAGTGGTGGTTCCACTTGGATGTTCGAATAATTGAGCAGGTCCCCCAAAAGAAATTGGTTGGAGACCATAAACAAATTTGTCTTTGGCTTCCGTTGGCTATGAGTCATGTCAGTGACAATGCGGCTTGCTCACGGAAACTGATGCTGTCAGTTCCATATGTTTTCAAATTTATATTTGCTCCTTCTGAATACCATTGACTTGAGCAGTGCAAGGGCCTCTGCGGGAAGAGGAATGATATCTGCCCTGAAGGTCTGCAGCTTTCATTACTTCCCAAAGGGAGCTGATAATAGCCAGGTCGTTTTGGTGTCCTGGTGGACAGATCCAGTCCGTCTAGGCTCATGTTTCCGGCGACAGTCCAGACTACCCCACAGGAGATGGTTGATGTCGGGCTTGGCCCCTGTATCACAGGCAGCTCACTGGCTTGTACTGGGCACCCCCTTGTTTGTTGTCGTTTGTTTTTTTTTGTTCTTGTATGGCCACTATTCTAGGATGTTTTTGTGACCACAGCAGTGATGGCTGCTGTAGTCACAAGGATTTGGGTTTCCCAGGGGATCCCGTTCAGGATGGTTCGGAGTTCAGATTAATTTGGTCCATGACAGCTTTCTTTTTGACTCGTTTAATCCTCCCCTTCAGCTCTTGTAGGCAAATTCAGGTCTGCCCAGGGTAAGATGGTTGGAGCCAATGAGTGGGAGCAGTTGCTTAACGTGCTTGCTGCTGCGTACACCGTTGCCAGTGCCACCTGTGTGCCCTGGTGTCCACTCCACCTGTGCTTACAGCAGTTGAGGCAAAGCTATCGGTATAACCTAGGAAGCGAAGTTTTCAGCTGAGCCTTGCAATCTGCAAATGTAATGGTGTCTTTTGCTGGTTTTCTGAGTGTGAGCTTGACCAGGTGGTTGGGATATTACGAAACACATGATCCAGTCAAATCTGATGGTGCATCCAACCTGACTTGCTGTTTATTGGCAGTAGTTGAAAATTATGGGCTGTCATAGTAACTTTGCAAGCTATTAAGCTCCATTTTACAGTGAAGCCGTTAAAGGCAGTTCTGCACTGGTTTTCCTGTGGCGGCAGGATTGATATTAAGTGTAAATGCAATGCTTTGTGCGTCGGAGCCCCGAATTTGCTTTGAAATGTAATCATCAATTATTATAATGTAAAAATTACCTTGCATATGCCTCTTCCGAGTAGAATCTGCAATTTGTTTTTCACGTTGCATAATATTCGCTCTGCTTTTGAGGTCGGCAAGGAGTCTGTGCGGCTGCGGCAATGAAAACTAGTGATGCGCGACAGCCTGCATGGGAGTCGTCACTTAGTTCAGCTACCCCGATGCTCCCGAGGGGTGTGAGAACACTTAGTCGAGTGCCTCTACATTAAACACCTCTACAGCGAAATGACCTGTATAACAAAGGCATAATTGTGTCCCGGTTCTATTGTGAGCGATGCGGTGCAGAACCTTTACAACGAAGTAACCTGTATAACGAACAATTTCGGTGGTCCCAAACACTTTGTTATAAAGGCATCTGACTGTTTCGCCGTCTTTGATGTGTCACTTGTCAGATTGGCATACATCTGTGAAGAATTTCTTTTCTTGTAGTATTTGATGATTCAGTGTCATAGACTGCGAACAAATTTTTATAAAAGCAATCGGCGAAAACTTGAAAAAATCAGGCAACTCGAAAGTACCAGTGCAGTAGACCCTGTTAGTAATGTGAATTAGCCACCTGTGCAACTTGTGTTTGCTTTTTTTTTTTTCTTTTTGTGGCTGCAGCCTGGCGTGCCCGGCCGCAAACGATCACGCTCACCAATGCCCCCCTTGCGCCGGCGGTCGCCGCGAAGATCGCCCCGCCGGTCCCCACGTCGCTCTCCACGGCGGTCCCCTCGGCGGTCTCCACGCCGGTCTCCGCGCCGGTCGCCGCATCATTCGCCACTCCGGCCGCCGCATACTTCGCCACTCCGGCCGCCGCACACTTCGCCACTCCGGCCGCCGCACACTTCGCCACTCCGGCCGCCGCACACTTCGCCACTCCGGCCGCGGTCTCCCCTGCGGCAACACTGGGTGGGTGGACCGCCACGCAAGCGTTCTCCGGATGGGTTTGGTGACAGTGGATTGCCCAGAGACCTGTTTGCACAGAGCCAGAGTGCGCCTGGAGCTTTTCCCGGGGCCCTCTTAGCTACCCAGGTATGTGAACAATTCGATTTTACTTCCAATTTGCCATATTTACTCACGTAAGGCCCATCCTCACATAAGGCCCGCATCCCCTCTTTAGAGTGCTTAAATGTGGGGGTAAAAAACGTTTCACTATGCATCACATGCATACCCTTGTGGTGGCTTATTCCTGTGAGCCGCTACTATACTCTGTTTCAGTAGTTCTGTGTCGTACTGTGGAAGCTGTAGGCTTCTTTGGCTAACAGTGGGGGGCGAACACATCTTAAGGGGGGCCGCGGCTTTCGCATCACGAAAAATGGCTAAAAAATAAATTTTTTGAAAATCACATTTTCAGTTTCTGTAACTCTTATTCTATCTGATTCCGAAATATCATCACTGAAAACCAAGTAGAAGTGCTCTAAAAAAATTGTTGTATCAGCCAAGGTGCCGAAAAATTGCGCAGAAATTGCGTAAGAACGGCGTTTTTCAAGCCACGATATCTCCGGAACGGCACAGCCGAGCGCCGCCGTCTTGGTCTCGTTGGAAAGCGCATTTCTCCGTCTTCAAATCTGCCGCTTCAGCTATCTCCTCCATACAGAAACAAGCACACAAAAAGCAAATGATTGAAGGTCGTGCCGGAGCCACCGATTGGCCGCGCCCGCCACGTCACTCCAGCGCGATTCGCCATTGGTCCGGTGCTCGCTCCTTGATGGCGTCGTCTGCTCCGCTTGTTGCGGTCTCCTCGTGAGCTCCAGACAGTTTCCGTAATCTCGACGAGTGTTAAAGCGGGCGCTACGCGGACATCGCAGTAGCGTGGCCGATCCCGCTTTTTGTGGACGTCTCAGACTCGCGGCTAAGCATTCCGAGCATCGGTGATGCGAACTTCGCGACCGAGCTTCGGGCACGGAATGCTCGGACACGCGGCTAAGCCTTTCGCGCGTAGGCGTCTCCGACTCGGCAATGAAGCACATCGCGCGTGGACTTCTCGGATCCTTGCCTAAGCATTTCGTGCGTTGGCGCCTCCGACTGCGCGACTAAGCAAATCGAGCGTCGACTCCTCAAGCCCGCGGCTACGCATTTCGCGCGTCGGCACGTCGCTCAACAAGGGTCGACTCCTCGGACCCGCGGCTACGCACTTCGCGCGTCGGCACCGCGAGCGTCGACTCCTTGAGCCCGCGGTTAGGCATTTCGCGCGTCGGCACCTCGGACTGTGCGACTAAGCTAATCGAGCATCGACTCCTCGAGCCTGCGGCTTGGCATTTCGCGCGTCAGCACATCGCTCATCGAGTGTCGACTCCTCGGACCCGCGGCTAGGCACTTCGCACGTTGGCACCTCAAACGTCGACTCCTCGAGCCTGCGGCTAGGCATTTCGCGTGTCGGCACATCGCTCATGGAGTGCCGACACCTCGAGCGTCTATTCCTCGGACCCGCGGCTAGACATTTCGCGCGTCGGCACCTCGGACTGCGCGATTGAGCTTACCGAGCGTTCGGACCTGCGACCAGGCATTTCGCACATCGGCACCTCTGACTGCGCGACTAAGCTCGTCGAGCGTCTATTCTGCGGACCCGCGACCAGGCATTTCGCACATCGGCACCTCGGACCCGCGACTTAGCACATCGCGCGCCGACTCTGTTATCGTAATGCCACGATATCTCGTAACAATACCTATCATACCACCCCTTCATAAAGAGAACCTCATCATGAGCTCTGTTCACTAGGCCACTTGAGCTGGCACAGACACCTGGCTGCAGAAGTGAGGCATGATACAAAAGTACATGCTGGAAAGCACCTAGCAGCTGCATTGCTGCCTCTTTATCAGTGGCTCTCCTAACATCCATAGCCATTGTCAATGGAAGATGATTCAGAAGGCTGCTGAGAGCCTTCATTCAGTAACATGGTCGATTCTACCAAAAGAAAACAATGCCTCACTGACTGCACTAGAGGCTGCTATCAATGAGGCAGTCTGCAGATACAACGCTAGAACTACTGTATATTTATGCCCACATAGTTCTGCACCTCACTTGGTTTGAAACCCAGGCACCATGCTCTTTGTAGAGCAGCAGTAAAGAATGCCATACAAACATGAAAAAGGCAGAACGAAGACTCAGCATACCAGAGGCCACATGTCCAAGAAGCCCCACGTCACAAAAAACATCAAAGATTACAACTGTTGGTGCGTTTTAGAGAACTGAAGAGAAGGTGCAACTTTGAGAGCCGTTTTCTCAAAACTGTTTTTTCGCTTTTCTGCTCAGTTTCTGGAGCTGATTTCTTCGTTACCGTTTAGCCTATTTTGATTCTGTTTTTTTTTTTTGTCACGTTCCTTGGACTACTGTGCAGGTCGAGACAGTCTCGCATTTTTATGTTCACTTTTTATAAATTTATGGCGTGGCTATTCGTTCACCCCGAAAGTGTGCTTGGTGCGAAGGTAACTTGAAAAATGACTATCTAAAAAATTTGCGTTGCGAAAAAAAAAAGTAAGACTGTCACGACCTTCAGCACGCATTGAGCTATGCAGTCAATACTCAACAAGCCTTCCATCATGTTTTTTAAGCTCCCCAGGCCCTCCAGAAAGTTCAAGAGAGAAAAATTCTGCTCAATAAAATGTTCTCAAGGTATCACTCTGAAACTTTCATGGAAGTATCAGGGAGACATTCTAAACATTTGTGCCAATTTTCATCAAAATCCATGAAGAAATCAGGAAGTTGATTTTCAAAGCTACGTCCCCCCTTAAAGGTGCCCTTCCGTGCCCCGTCGTCTGCTAGCAGCGAGGGGTGCAGTGTAGGTGGCGACAGCATCTGCTAAATCTGCAACAGTGCAGCGAGATCAGCTGTTCTGATAGCAGTGGTAGACTATCTGTTCCATATTTGCTATGACATCATAAAGGCGTACTTCAAGATATTTCGAGATACAGAGGAGGAGGAGGATTGCAGAGACGACGGAAGTGGAGGGTTAAGAAAAGGGCACTTGGCCAGCGGGTTGCACGGGATGGTGACGCCATCTCTTGATCCCTTTTGTAGCATCCACGGTGCGCTCACTGACATTCTTAAGTACAGCCATGTTCAATTCCAACTTATTTGGTTCTTTTGCGAACAGAGCAGCTTGGAACGGTACTGCACAAGCCAGTCTCTGGATTCCACTTTTGCGAAGGACGAAGCACTACCCAGGAGGGATCCTCCGCGGTGTTGTGGCTGTGCCGACTACACATAAGAATTTAGCCACTGTCAAATTATTTGTTTGTACCTTTTAAATGTAAATTAATGTGTGTGCGGCAGCGTTGCATTCATTTTGTTCTTTGCACGTTTTCATTTGAACAAGGGGTGAACTCTATTTTCAGTAACATAGAGCCTCAATAAATATTTTATTAAAGAACAAAGCAAAATCGCGCAGTAAACCACCCTGCAACCAGCTGAGAAGCTTAAAACTAGACACCTGCAGACAAGACCACTTGTCAAGGCCATTTAATTGTCCAACAGGTTTCGAACTGTGGCATTACATCTCACTGTGCAAGGATCCACACTCGTGGGTCATGTAGCCTTGGCTCAGCTGCACGGAACTACTATAACAGTGTATACAGTAGCCGAGGCATTTTTCGGACTCCAAAAAAATTGACTTGATGGATGTTCCAGACTTCATAAATGCACTGTCAGGGTTCCCATAGAGCTAATGCATTTTTGCGACTGATTTTTCGGACGAACTTAGGGCCCCAAAGTTCGATTTTCCGGTCTAAATCGCTCGTTCCGAGCCATGCTACCTTATCGTGGAGGCTGCTATGTTGGATTTTCCGCTGGCTTGGCTTCCAGTCTTGAAAGCTCTATAGCTTCCAAGATTGGGAGGCGCACGGGAGCGCACGCCATCCTCAGGTCTCGGAGGCCATGCCCGCTCTTTTTTAGTTGACAAAACTCACCAGGGGACTGCACTTTTTCTTTTTTCATTCTTTTTTTCGGTCAGTGCTATCCAAGTATCATCATAATTACTTAATGCAGGAATAGTTTTTTTCTTTCTTTTTTTTCTTTAAATTTCACTTGATATTTTGCACGTGCTGTGTCCACAGAGCAGGCCTGAATCGGAGCTGTTGTCGCAACTTTGTGTGTGTTTTTGCGGCTTCGCATTTGTGTGATCGGCGCCACCTCCTGCGCCTTTGTGAGAGCCAAGTGGTGCGAAGTAACGTGGCTCATTTCATTGATCGACAACGCGGTGACGCTTTTGTGGACTTTATACGAAGACACTGTCACTCTTGAGCAAATCCAAGCAAATATGACTGCCTCCAAGCGTAGTATGAGGCAGGGCATTATTAGAGATTTTTTTTTATGCCACTCTAAGCCTAAGAATTTTTTTTTTTTTATTTAGTGAAACATTTTCTTGGATTGCTCGATTTTTCGGACTATCTTTAGGTCCCTGTGAGGTCCGGAAAATCGGTCGGCGACTGTATGCTGCAGCTTCCCACTGGCCCATTCTTCTGCGCCGTTTGTATTTACCGCTGGACCTTTGCCGGAAACAACCTTTATGGTCTCGTCACAGCTATTGCTAGACTCACTCTCGCCGGCAACGGCATCACAAATTATCTTGCGAGAGCAACGGGATCTCGCAAGGGTGCTCCGCTGTGGCCTCCAAGATAACTAGTCTGAGATTGTGTGCGGTGCGGCTAGGATGCTACGGCTCCACAAGAGCCACAGAGATGCATGCGTAGCTCGTACTTGATGCGCGCTCCGTGCAGAATCGGTTGGCCGTAGGAGCACGAGACGCGGCTGAGGAGTATGAAGGGCATGCGACAATGAGTAAATAGTACGCATTAAGTGACAGGTACACTGTGTACTGTTACGCCTTAAGCAGGCAATAAACGCATTAAATTAAAGGGTAACCGAGTTGGGGATTAATGAGTTGGGGCTTAAAGGGATACGTACACAAAAGTTGGCGGGTGGTTTTTTGCGTCGGAACAAAAGTTGAACTGTTGAAAATGACAAATACAACAAGCTGCTATGAAAAAAAGAACGAGAAACATCTTTGTTTTTTTGCGATTTTCTGTTGCACCTTGCCTCTAAGCGGCCACCAGAAGAAGCTTAAATTTGACGTCGTGACCCCCCACCGGCGCGCGCGCACGGCAAGGTCGGCCACAACCGTCGCAGTGTTTCCGGGAGTGTCGGTCCCTTGCAGCGTTTGTTTAACCCCTTTTGGCGATCTTCGCACGTGGTCCGTCCGAAACATTATCCCCGTCGGCGCCTACGCAGGTGATGCGTCTTACATGCGCCTTCCCGCGGTTGTCGCTCGGTATTGACGCGTTCGTCGCGGCAGAAGGAAATGCCAAGACATTGCTGTTATACCAGCATCGTCGGTCGTGACACGCCGTCGAACACGTTTCCCAGAGACGAGAAGGTGCGTAAACTTTGAATACCCGCCTGTTAGTCATCACGCACAGCCTGGAGACCTCTACAAATGACTTCATTTGCGCGGACCACTTCGTCGACGATGATTATGTGACCAGCCGGGCTGTGCTGAAAAGCCCTGTCATGCCGCTCAAAAGGCAATGCTTAAAGCCTGACGCTGTGCCATCGGTCTTCTCACGAAAACACAAGGCAGAAATGATCAGCTGCACGTTGGAAAAGAGGAGGCGAAAAGATGTCGGTACTGTTTTCGTTCACTTGCAGCCTTCTTGAGCAGTGTCAGGGCGAGGCTGGGGCAAGATGCCCGAAGCTGGGCACGAAGGCAGTAATGTCCTTAAAAATGTTGGCAAAGCATAGTAAAACAATACAAGGGTGGCGAGCGCGACTCACGAGATCAGACACACACACAGCTCTGCTTCTCCACAGAAAAAAAAACTGGGCAGAACGACGGACAGGTGCTGCCATCTGTCGGCATAAACTACTATTCAGTCATCCACGCAGTGCTGAAAAAAATAAATTAGGGGGTTTTACGTGCCAAAACCAGTTCTGATTATGAGGCACGCCGTAGTGGGGGACTCCGGAAATTCGGACCACCTGGGGTTCTTTAATGTGCACCTAAATCTAAGTACACGGGTGTTTTCACATTTCGCCCCCGCAGCTGCCTCGCAGCTGCGGGGGCGAAATGTGAAAGTACCCCGCAGCTGCCTCGCCTGCGTGCGCTCTTGAAAAAGCAAGTTTACAGAGGAAATGACAAACAATTCTTGCACAAGTGTCAGGTGCAAATCGAAATCTTCGCACTATGGTTCGCAAAAACCTGACCGGCACTTCCACGGCCGCCTGCTCTCCTTCGTTGCTTGACGCTGAAGGCTCGTAACCGTAAGCGGTAATATTTATTGCCAAGTTGGAATGGTCCTCGTCTTCAGACATGTTCTCATCGCTGGTAGAGGCACCAGAACTCGAATCCATGCTCGCGATGGCGGCGTCGGCGCGCTTCGAATGACCGCCGCCGGCCGGCTGGCTATCTGAAGAGTGAGTCGTGACGTCACGTCTTCCAACTCGCGCGGGTCGGGCGGCGAGGCGCGCGCTCACAAAAACGCCAAAAATAAAGCCATCGGCTCAAAAATGAGCTAAGTGACTACTTCTTTTCGATATAATCACACACGGAGGATTCATTTTCAGCATTTTCGTAAAATTTTCAGATTTCGTGTCCGTATCCCTTTAAGTGAGTACGGTTTAATGAGATTCCACTGGACGTGGTCACTTACCAGCGTCTGATACTTAGCTCTCTCAAACACAACATCGGAAAACAAATATGACGCGACCTACATGAAGAATGTCTGGCATTATGTGTAAGTATGGCTCTGAAGTACACTGATAGAGGAAGCCTGCACTGTGGCCATCGGCTCACAGTATGCGTATAACCTGCACCCTTAATTGAACCACACCATAAAAAAAAAACGCGTAACCTCTCGAAAGTACCTCCTGCATGCAACGGTGAAAATTTTGTAACAATCTCTCCATTGCAGTTGCATGGCTCGTCCACATATTTTTGGCCAGCAGGTCTGTTCCACACGCCATAGAACGACACTCGCATATAACCCGTACCCCAACATTGCTGTTCATTTTAAAAATATTAGGTCTATGTTATACATGCAAAGTCACAGTATCGACCATCGCTGAGCAAAAAGGCAGTTTTATCTCTCTCTGATTATAGCTCTAGGTAGACCCTACTTACCATGTCTTTTACTGCCACCATAGGCGGGACTCCTGGAAGACTACACAGAACGCCGTGGTGGTGTCGGGATGGCTGCGAGTGCAAACACTGTGGCGGCCACGCTGGAGACCATGATCCAGCTCCAGCAGAAGCTGCTCTCCATGACGGCTGCCCAGCAACAGCAGGCTGTGTCTACCGGCTTGGTGGGAGCCACCAGTGCAACTAGTGGGTCGGGGATGCCGGGGTCAGCAGGCTCTTACCGAGCTAATGACTTCTCGCCTTCGTCCGACCTGCAGAAGAGCCTGCAGCAGCTCAGGCAGAGCCAGCGCTACAATGTGAGTTGCTTCTCTGTTTTTATTCCACTCCTGTGCAGCCATGTGTTTGATGGAAGTTCATTGATTCAGGAAACATTTTGTGAAAAAGAAATTGTGGTCCCGAGTATGCCAAAGTATAAAAAAAGGCTTGTGTGTCGGAATCCTTTTCAAGTTCGTGTTTTGGAAGCCTTGTGTGTTCCTTGACCATCTGTGTAGCTTATGATTCTGAAACTTTGCGCTTTTTTATTATTGACTTAATCAGTGAGTGCAACTCCTTTGTAGCACTAATCAGGCATGGATCCTGGAGAGATGTCCGGATGTTCTGGCGCTGCTTCGTAGTACGTGGTGGTTCTTTAAAGTGGTCCTGAACCACCCCTTTGGCTTGGTGAAAAAACAGTCCGCAGATACCGTACGCTGCTGTGAACATGTTAGCGAAATTTTGCAGTTGTGTGTACTGCGTGGAGCTCACAAGCGGAGCATGAAGTCACCTTTTTCTCAAACACTATCTTCTTCAACTGAAGCCTTCCACTTACTCTTTTCGAGCTACTATATATAATCATATAGCAGATTCCCATACACGGCTGCTATTGGCCAATACAGTCAAACCTCGTCAATATGTCGGCCGGGAACAACGTTTAGGTACACACTAAACGATGTACGAATTAACCGCCAATGCCAGTTTAGCGGCTACTTACCGGCCGGAAAAGAACTACGTCACAATGCTCTCAAACACACGCACTCAGACAGGCTTTATTTGTGGGTAGGCAGCAAAAAATTTTTAATCTTCACTTGCTGCCGTGGCGGCCTCGCCGCGATGACGGCTTCCTCGAACTCGACAAGGCCGCGAGCCAGTTTGTCCATGAGACCCCGCTTACTAACTAACTAGCACGGTGTAACGTGCGCACAGGTAAACACGAACCTGTCTCACTCGATCACTGCGGAAATTCGCTCTCAGAACGCTGGAGTGAGGAGGCGCGGCAGCGAGCGTGCCATCTCTTGTTTCAACGCGAACTAGATGTCGAAAGCACAGCACATACGAAGCTACTGGCACTAGTTGCACTTTGTCTGCAGTTCGCTTTGAAGATAAGCCCGCATGGGAGCGCACTTTTTCCACGTCGCAGATCGCTTTCAAGATACGGCGGTCACCGCCAAAGTAAACTTCCTTTCTCGCCTCCCCCGCCGTGCCTTGTGCAGAAGCGCATTTCTGCCATGCCTTTCTCCCTCGCGCGCGCGAGATTAAGTCGGCTGACCCCCGCAAGCTTTCACTCGCACACACAGAGGATGGCGCGCGACGACGATGTTGCCGTGTTGGGACTTTATACGGAACCTCAAAGTGATGTCCACGGTGGTGGCACAAATGCGCCTCGCAATAAAATGTGCGTCTGCGTGGTTACTACTTTAATTGGATCTGACGGCGACAGCGAATTCGCACCCCCTACCGGCAGCTTCTAAGCGTTACCAGGAACTTATCTCGAAGGCCATGCTTTTGTGCGCGGCAATTGGCAACAGCTGTACGAGCAGGAAATACGTCATGGTGGCCATGTTTTAAGTTTACTATCGCTAGCGACTCTCTGGGCGTCGCAACTCTAGAATCGAACGTCTGCACACGTGAGATTTTGCCGATTTTGTGCCTATGCGTGTAGAACAAGAAAGAAAAATAATACGCACTAACCGTTTGGTGGGCAATGAGCGACTATGGCTTAAGTGGTCAGCCAATACTTGAGGTTCAATGGGGGCTAGGTGGGGGAATCTTCGCGACTACGTTTAAACCGCAATTACGCATTATGCGGGTACGTAATAACGAGGTTTGACTGTAGTTGACCTCAATCAAGAAAGGTGTTTTGATCAGTGTGCTTCTTCCTACTGTTACTGTGTATATTTACGCAGTTTAATAAACAAGCTGAAGTAAGTGAAAACCTGCATTTCGAATTTCGATAGGAAGTACGACTATTTTACTTTCGGCGTCTGTCGTCTGCTAGCGCTCACCTGCGTAGGAATTACACTTTGGCCACACTGCTTATCAGTGTCGTAGCCATCGGGTATCCATTAATTTTGAGCACTGAACTAGTCTCGAACCACGCTCAACTTGGGTCAGACCAGACGTATGCTTGCCAGAGCACACTCACTCCTGGTGCCGCTCGTGGGTAGACTCCTTAGCAGACTTCGGTTCGTAACCCGCCGCGGTGGCTTAGTCAGCTAAGGCATTGCGCTACTGAACAGGAGATCGTGGTATCGAATCCCGGCTGCTGCGGCCTCATTTCGCAAGAAACGCCCGTGTGCTTGCGTTGTAGTGCACGTTAAAGAACCCCAGGTGGTCAAAATTAATCCGGAGCCCTCCACTACACCGTGCCTCATAATCAGAACTGGTTTTGGCATGTAAAACCCCAGAAAGAAGAAGAAGAGACTTCGCTTCGTATTAGGCTATTGCACAAAACGCACAATTTGGATGTGGCTACTATCCGTTGGTGCAGGACAAAGCTGGTCCACACCAAATAGTACGGCCACACTGGAGCACATGCGTGCAAGCACGCACTCCAGCCCTGTCGTGCACATAGTTAGGCACTACAGTTGCGTGTAGATGTGTGTGCAGCATAGCGCAGGTGCCAAGCGCGCTCGCGGAGCTCGCTGCGGCTTGCTGAGGACAACAGCGTCCTCTGCTTAGTATCTTTAAGTGACGCGACTCAAGGTCCAAGTGCCAACATCTGGAAAACAGGTCGCCTGCTTCCCAAGTTGCACACCCTCGAGGTGTGTCGCCATCATTGTCGAAGTTCGTTACGTTTGTAAACATTTCTGCCCAAGTCCAGAATGTGGCATTCATCACTTAGCCGATGTGTGCGCTGTCGACCCTCAGAAATTGTGTGATTGCCGCAGAGACAAGTGAAGAAATCTGCTACTCACGTCACTCTGTGCAAGAGTAGCCGCACGTAGCAATCTTGTATACTGTAGCCCAGCAAAGGGATGACACACCATGAATTCAATCGTAAACTCATGCATAGCCTATGAGTTTGGGGCATTGTAGGTGCCAAAATCGGTAGTAGTGGCCTCTATGTGAACACCCAAAATTAAATTTGAACCGCGGGACACAGTGACGTTCAGTAGGCAGAGCATTGTTGGCACCACCTCGCTCCGTTGTAGCCTTCGCAGTGCATGGCATTGAAGACTGGGAGCACCGTGACGAGGATCACAGGCAATCTTTGATTGCCAGTAACTCCACCTCTTCTGAATGCATCGAAGTACTTTTTGCTGCAAACTATATCAGCAGTAGCCTGTGTTAACGCCGTGCATTTCTTGACTTGGGGTAAACAGTGTTTCAGGAGCCCTTTAAGCCATTTTTGGGCTATTAGACGCAGTTAATGAATGTGCAGCTTTACTGCACTGGTCATGAGACCCAACCACAGACCGACCTAGGAGGCACAGTGCTTCGTTGTTGTCTACCAGCCAGTCCCCACTGGCTGCTAGTGCCCACTGGCTGGGCCGTAAGTTGGCGAGTGCAGTGTCGAGTTGAGTTACTAGGCGGCACAGGTATTGGCGCATTGTATGCACTTTATGCAGCATAATTTCATATTTTGCATGTGAATACCTGTCAACCCTCCCGAATTTATCATGAAAGTTTACGCATTTGGTCACCTTTTACGATTTCATGAGTGTTGCATCAAGTTTTATGAAAAATAAATTTTGTTCATAAAAATATTTTAATTTCAATTTTCAAACTTTCTGATGGAAGTCTTATGATAGTGAAAGGATACCAGGGGGTACTTGCTTCAAGCTAGGTTATGCAGACAAGTCCCTAAAGCAGGCGAAATGAGCATCAGATTTGCTGGGAAAGTCAGTGATCTAAAAACAATGTTTTCCTTGTCAATCTGTGCTATTCCAAGTTTTCTGCTGCTTGTGTATAGCTCAAAAGGCATTTCATAGGGAGCCCCTCCCTGTGTGTCAAAACTGTGGGATTTTAGAAATTTTAATGCTCACAGGTTGGCAGGTATGTGTGTGCCTTGCCTCTGTGCCCGGTTTGGTGTTCTTATCGTAACCGATGCCCCCTGCCTCATTTGGCAAGTGACAAATATGAGTAGTGGTAGAGGCAGTAGTCCTAAAACATAATGCCCTCTCACTCCAGGACAAGGCTAGTATGCTGTGAGCGATACCTATCAGCGAGAGAAGAAATGCCGTCGCTTGTTTCGTGATACCAAAGGGCTCGCTCTTCATGATATTGAAGTTGAGAGAAGATATCCTCGACTCACTGAATACTGTGACAAATTTCCATCGAAAGTAATTGAAACATTGAAACTAACAAGTGCTTTTCCTGCAAATCAAAGCATTTTCTGTGAGTGCACGACTCCTGCAAGAAAGTTTGGACATAAGTAGCCGACCTAATGCGTGTTTCAAGCTCAGTGGGCTTTGAAATGCAGCTCAATGAAGCTTAACTATCTTCAAGAAAAGGCCACACACAGCACCTGAACTTGGCGGCTGGGGCTGGTGAAAGCTCCCGGCGTATTTCCTGCATGGCTCGCGTGTGTCTCGTATGTCCCGCGTTGTGCTTTTCGGCATCAAGGCACAGGTGACGAAGTGTTTTTTGACCAAGTGCTCTGCTTGTCTGAAGCCTTAGTGAACATGAAAAATACTACATATAAGCAGCTTGCGGAACTGCAGTGATGTGCCTGTGGAACCCCTGAGTTCCACGGAGCCCGCTTTGAGAGCCCATGCGTTAGCTAGAAGGACAGATAGCGGAGCATGTTAGCAGAGATTCGCTGTCTGGAAATGCAGACATGACACAAGAAAGAAAGAAAAGGACAGCACAGATGCTGAATAGCAATCGAAAACTGAAAGGTCAACAGCTGGTTGAAAAGAAGGATGGCACCAAACCTATCCGCGTGTGCTCGAGGAATAATTAAAAGGTGGAGGAGATGAAAAGTTACATGGCCCCTCCTTCTGCTCTATCACTGCAGGTGGGCTCCACAGCACCTTACAGTGGCACCCCCTCTGTTGGATCCCAACCACAGCACACGCAGCCAATGGCACCACCTTACGGAACTGGTTCCACAGTGGCACCCCTGCGGGACGTCGGTTCCAGCTACCAGAGTAGCACCATGGATGCATACTCCAGCAAGAAGGGGCCTCCTTATGGGGCCGCAGCTGTAAGTGAACGTTCCGCGAGAACTGCTTGCCTTGTGATGTCATAATACTAAAGCATTGGAAGCATATTGGCACATTGTTATTGACGGCGAAGAACCAAACACTGCCAGAGGTGTGAGTTCTTCACACACGAAACACTCAAATCACTGTGATAGTAGTGAGCACAGTTCGTAGTTGAATCTGATCTCGTAGGTCAAGTGCATCCACTGTTTATACTTTGTATCGCTGTACATTCCAGAAGTAATCGCTGATGTAGATGCACTGTCAAGAATGCGCAGCACTGTTCTAGTTGTTCGCACAGTTTTATTAGGCAAGACTTATTCGCTGTGGAATTGGCAATAACATTCAAGAAATTTCAGCTACACCAAGTGAGAACTTAATAACAGTGATAATCCAGCGAAAATAATCACTGGCTAAAAAGTACAGCAATGTATGTGTGACAATATTGGAGTGTTTCAGTTTCTAGAAGTGAGAATGCAAGTTGGTACGCATTCAACATGTTGGAGCAGCACAGAAACAGAGAATGGACTGAATGAGCACCAGCTAACAACTGAAGATGTATATGAAAAGCATGGGCTATAAAAAAGGCAGTGCAAACTAGCCTAAACAGCCATCTGGACCAGTGCGTTCCTGAATGATAAAACTGAAAGATAAAAGGTTTACTTGGTTAGTCACGTATAAACACTTTCTTTTTCACAGAGCGAAAGATGGTTGCCTAATGCACAAAGAATTGCCCTGTGCTTTCTTTCACAAGATAGGCTTCCAGTATTTTATGCGTTTTCTTGTCAGTGTGGCAATTTAGAATATCGGGCTTCTCAAGTACATCCAGATTTGCGACACTGAGCTGCGAGGTGGACATTTTTCTTTCACTTTAGGGTTGTATCCTGGTATTACCATTACTGTAATCGATAGTGCTACTAGTACTGGTATCCTGCTGGTACTAACCTATTGGCCTTGGAATGTGGTAACTAAAGGCCGTTCAATGCGCAGGAAAACATGGTCGCACCAGGAAGTGGCCCAAGTTTTCGTAAATAGTAAAACATAAGGGTGTGTAATGCTTACAAATTTTCTGCGAGAAAAAAAAAAACTGATACTGCACCTGCTAGGGAGTCTACTCTCATGACATAATAAGAATTTCGCTAGCTATCCATAACTTTGGAATCGAGATGCATAGTGTGGCTTACTCCTAATAAAGGGAATACCAAATTAGTATGCCAGCTCTGATTACAGCTCAGTTTATTATGAAGGTCTCAAAAATATTTATTCAATCAATGGAATCTCTTTTAAAGACAATGAAGCGTTTTTTGCTTCTGAAGCTGAAGAAATCGTGAAGTTATGTTGTAACAAATATTTTCAGTTTAATTTGGGCCCACTGTGCTTAATGGCAACCTTCCTGTCAAAAAAGCTGACATTTTCAGCCATCTTGCTAAAAAAGTCTTTGCTGCCTTCATCTTGTTGAGAAAATGCCCCAAAGTGCTTGAGAGACCTTTTCGGCTGCATCATGTGTGACGCCGCCGGTTCTTGTACCTCCTGGGCATTGTCAACACCATAATTGTCAGCCTCGAGGCCCTCCTCAATCATTAAATTATGATGTCAACCCTGCAGTTCTGACGTCATCAACACAGACATAGCTGTTTATGTCCACAGAAACACCATTTGGTTCACACATAACTGGGAGATTCGCTTCCAAATCTGGCGATTCAAGCCTTCGCACTGAGCCTAGAGTAGCAGGACTCATTGGCAGCAGTGGAAGTTCTGGTTAACTGAGTTAGTGGTTTAGGATAAGCGTAGGGCAGATAACAGGTGCTCTATTGGATTTACTGAATTTCTGCCAAAAGAAAAGAAGCCCAGTCGAGGACGGCTGAGAATTAGATGGTGTGGTCAAATCAGGAAGACCTGCAGCCACAAGATAGAATTGGCTGGTCCAGGACTGGCAATTGGAGATCGCCGGAAGAGGCCTTTGTCCTGCAGTGGACATAAAAATGTGCTGATGATGATGATGATTGGCAGATTTACAGTTGAACCATTTCATAAAAGCATCACAACCTGACATAAAAATACCTTTGACATATCTGATATTCGTTATATGCGTATATTCACTACACACTGATATTGGCGAGAACATTGTATATTTACTCCGTTATATCCGATAATATTCGTTTTATTTGCGTTCTTTAAATAGAGGTTCTACTGTATTTTTGCATTGGGGTCTATGGGAAACCAACTAAATTTTCGCACATTTTTCCTCATATCAAAACATTGGGCCTAATCAGGTTCATCAGTACAAGCATTGTACAGTTAAACTTGCTTATAACGAACCTCCATATAACGAATTGCTGGATATAACAAAGTTTTTCGATTCCCCGCCGTCACTCCATAGAAGCACATGTATTTGAGACCTCTACGTAACGAAGTGGCAGCGGGAGACCCCCTCGATATAACGAATTTTCCCCTCCGACCACCTAGAGATTTCGTCCAAAATTTTGTCATTTTTGCGCGAGCAGCAACCGGAAGCACCTTCTCCACCGCGATGGAATGCGAAGCGAGCGCACGTGTGCGTGCGTGTGCGAGGCGGCCCTGCATCCCTCGACCCGGAGATCTTGCCGCCGCGGGCGTGACCTTTCCCCCTCCCTTCATTCAAATCTGATCCTGCCGCTTGCTGCAGCCGGCCTAGCCCGCCTAGCCGGCACTCTCTCCTTTTCCAGCTGATGTTGCCGACGCGCTGGTACACGCTGTGGCACATCAGACTCGATGAGCGCGGACACGCGCTGTCAAACGCTGGCGGCGTGTGGAAGCGCCGCTGGAGAAGCGAGCGAAGTGACCTTCGTGCTGTTGTCTGTCGCTTCAACGCAAACTGAGCGCCGAGAACACACAGCACGCAGAAAGCTACGAGCCGCCGACGCACCTACACTGCTAGACTCTGCCCCAACGCAGATCGCTTTCAAGATACGGCCTGCGCGACCGCGCGCCGCCCCGCTATCCCTCCCCCTCTCTCCCTCGCCGCTGCCTCGAGCGCAACGGAAGAAGGCGCGCTTCCTCCCTGATTTTCTTGCGCGCGCGAGATTTAGACGCGGTCGTCGGCTCCCTCCCACGTTTTCACTCGCACATACAGCATACGGCGCGCGGCGACTGCGTTATCACCCTTGGTCTTAGGGTACGGCCACGCTAGCGGCAAAAACACGCAGCAAAAACGCGCGTCAGAAACGCGCGGCAAAATCGGCAGGAATCGGGGGTCTTGCGGCCTGCCGCGCGAAATTGGTTCTGCGGCAAATGCCGCGTGCCGCGAGATGAAGAACCAATCAAGAGCGACGAGGGTGACGTGACGGAGCCATCACAACCGGAACGCCGCCGGTCCGCGCCGGGTTTTCAATCGACTATCGTCGTCTCTCGCATGAAACAACGAGCGCTCGCTGTGTTGGTCGCCCGTTCGGAGAGCGCGGGAGATCTTATCGCACTGCCGCGCGGCGAGACGCGCGTGCCACGGTGGCCTCGCGGCAAGGCGCTGACGCGCGGCAATTTGCCGCTCGCTGCATGACGCGCGCGTTTTTTGCCGCTAGCGTGGCCGTACCCTTATATACGGAATATCTATGAGCCAAAACCAATTTTAGGGCCACAACGCGTCATGGACTCCATCTTTATATAGCAAATACGGATCTCAAGGGCCATACTTTTGCTGACGGAAACCGAAAATACGTCATAGTTGTTGTCACCCCCGGCACTTTGGGCGGCCAATGCCATCGTCAAGCCACCAAGCCAAGCGACATGAAAAGTCAAAATGGCCGCTCGGGCCGGCGCAGGGTGGCAGTTCGCAACGTATGATGCGGGAACGGTCCCACAGTTGCGACGCAACAGCGGGGTTACCAATGCATTGAGTTCTATGGGAGCTGTGCCGGGACCGTTCGAAAACGACGTAACCGCCGGGAAAACGCAGCCCCCCGGAACGTAACAGCGAGGTTCTACTGTAACGCTATACGACGCCATCGTGACGCTCGCTCTTCGTTTCCGATGCCTCACGCTTGTGCGAAACGATACGCGTCCACGCATCCGGTACCTGGTGTGACATTCCGAGGATGAGTGCTTCGACGAAAATGGAAAACAGGTGCGCGTTACAATTGAGGGCGCGTTAGAATCGAGTAAATTTGGTAAACGTTTATTTTTCTAATTTTCGTGCCGAACCTGCATATAACGAAATCCTCTTTATAATGAAGTTTTTCGGAAATTTGTCAATTTCGTTATATCCAGGTTTAACTGTACTGTGTTCATTTTTAGTGTCCGCTGTGAGACTGATGAAACTGTTGCTTTCAGGGTGCTTACTCACAGACCGGAGCCCCGGCAAGCAGCACGTACGGCACAGGCGCAGGTGCCTACGCCAGCAACCCTAGTGCAATGAGCAGCAGCAGCTTCACTGGGAGCAGCATCTCCAGCGCCCTCGAGCGCACCAACGAGTACCGCAAGAGCAGCCTTGGTCCCACAGCGCCCATTCCAACCAGCTACGGACGGCTGCCACTGGGTCACCTTGGGCGTGGTGGCCCCGGCATCAAACGCTACTGATCTCACTAAGTCAGCACGGGAAAAGCAGGATCCTTTTCCCCATCATTTGGTTGTTTCTCATTTGTGTACATATCCTTTACACTCAATAAAGAAAATGGTCATTTGTTGCATAAGTGCTGGCTGTTTCTTCTCACTTGCCATATTTGCATGGGAGTGCATAGCCTGGCAGCTAAGCTAATATGGCAGAGGGCTTTTTGAACACCAAAAAAAAAAAAGTAATGCGACCTAATGCTGCACATGATATAAACAGAGCCATGCAGCAAATGGAAACAGCATGCGGAAATGCATCTAAAACTGGAACCAACGAGCAGTTCGCTACTTCTGCATAGCCTTAAGAATATAAATCAGGTTGGACTGATAAAGTATTCTTTCAAAACAGTTTTCATTACTGTAAGGTAATGGGGTGATTGTCAATAGAGAAAATGTTTGAAGTTTAATTTTGTTTAATTTCATGCCCAAACTCTGCACTTGTATGTCAGTGTGACGTGACAGATTTCAAAGCTTTTTCTTTTCATACTTAGGCTGTGGTGGCTTGGCAAAAGTTTCTCAAGCTTGCTGAGGTACTGGCACATTTTTTTTTATATGTGAACCATTCTTTGTCTGGGCCATACCATGGTTTCTTCTAAGTCAGTCAATCTGTTGGTCGGTTGGCAGCTGGTTGGGTTTTTGCAGAGTAGATTCCTCCTCACTCTTAAAAAGAAAAAAAAAGCACATGTGGCTGGCAGGATTCGAACCTCTGACGCTTAGCACAGCAGCTTGACGTTCTAACCATTCGGCCACAATCTTTTTTTTTTCTTTCATGATATTTATTACATTAACATCTAATCCAACAAAACACTCGCCAATTGTGCATAGTCGTAGAATGGCGAGCACAATGAGTAGCCCAGAAAAACAGAAGAGGCACTGTTCCGCTTTAAAAGGGTGGTAAGGCTAAGCACCTCGCCAAAATGGGAAACCAGTCCGGTTGAACATCAAGTCCATCATAAACACGTTCTAGGTGCGCAGTCACCTGGATGAAATTTACCCTTGTAGGTACAACCGGTTCGGCGTTGCGGTCCAACATTCGCGCGCGCCTTCAGCAAACTGTACATTTCCATCAGAAAAAATCATGTCGAAAGGTACATTGTCATCACAGGTCAGCAGCAGGTAATCGCACTGTATGGGGTTGATTTCAAATTCTTTCTTTAGAGTCCGTTGGAAGATATTCCAAAATAGAATGGTGGTGTCTTTGCAGCCAATAAAACTGTTCAACTGTCTCTGGCACATCACAACGATAACAGTTAACAGAAGACACAAAGATACCCTTTTTCTGTAGCCATGTTTTTACCTGTAAAGTTTCACAATGAAGTTTATAAAAGAGTGTTGGTGCAGCATAGGGATATATACGAACTCGCCTTAGTACATTGTGGCCTCGCGATTAAATGTATAGTGATCGCTAAAATGGAGCTAACCTGCTTGGAAAAGGGCTTGTCGTTGACCTGCCGATTCTAGCATGAGGTCTTCCGAAGCCCAAGCGAAACGTCAGCAAATAGCCGCGGACCCAGAGTTGCGGCCACGCGATGTTGTGGCCAAACGTAAGCGAATAGCCGCCGGCCCTGAGTTTAAGGCAAATGAAGCAGAACGCCTGCGACACCGTCATTTTGCCACAAGCTTCGCTTACCCCCATTTTCTCAACAGGCGAACAGCTCTGCATTTTGTTTCTTTGTTTGTTTACTGAGAACAGCAGCCATGATAAAAGAGAACAATCTTAACAAGTCTTAGCACAATCTTAACGTTCATCCGTTCACAAGGATTTCGAAAAATTTGCACGAAAGAAAGAGAAGTGGTGCCTAGTCTGAAACCGAATGTAACTTTCTACCGAGTACTACTCCACTGCCGCACGCCCAGCTTCTATTGTGGTTAAAGCGTGATAGGTGGAGAAATAGGCTGAACGTATGTGGATTGAGCGGATCTCAAGGCTGCGCAGAAGAATGCAAAGGAGGAACGTAAGGGTCTAGCATAGTGCGTGCGACGCTATAGACAAGTACAAAAAAGCTTCGCGCCACTTATAGCTATCGATATGCCTCCAACGAAAAAAACAAAAACAAATTATGCACGCCGGTGTCCTCGCATAACTGCTGCCCGCAGCAATTGACTTAACATGATTAAATAGTTCTTGTTCTTATCTAGCGTACAATTTCTAGCCAGTCTAGTCGAACGCAACACATTCCATCTGAGCCAGCGTCGGGAAATGTTGCACCAAAGCGCGATATTTTCTGTCTTTGGCACCGCGGAATACCCTAATCTTGAAAACGGGTCTTATTTGATTTTTATGTATTTCACTTATTTAGATGTATGCTTAAGCTGAAAGCTGTGCTTTAACTAAGTTTCTAGAATTGACCTGGCAACTATAGCGTAACCATACGATCGCCTCATACGATCGCAGTTTTCGGCACTCAAAATAAAGCCATTGAAACACGCTCACAATTTTTTCTTGTAAACGTAAACATACCCAAGCTGTCGCAACAGCAAGTTGAACTAAAATGTCTATGAGAGTGAAGATCATGATCACAAAGGCACTTTTAATATCATTAGATTTTAAAGGAGTGTTTAATTCTGTTTGGCATCTGTTAGTGTGGGAATTCCTCCTAGAACATAGGTGCCCGCCCCATTTGGTCTACCTCCTCCGCTCGTTCCTATCGGAAAGATCGGTGTACTATCCTTCCCGGAAAGGGGCGGTGTGCACCCGGCCGACGCTGAGCAGTCCGCAGGACTCACCACTCAGTCCGATGTTATGGAATATAGTGATCACTGGATTATTAAATGTACCACTGCTTTCGGGTGTCACGCTCCAGGCTTACGCCGATGATACTGTCATCATCGTTCCTTGTAACACTAGAGCAGCCATCGAAACCACCTCTGCTGTAGTTCTATACAAGAGGTGGCTGAGTGGGCATCTAGGACGAGGGTCTCACTCAGTGTGGACAAGTCATTCTTCTTGGCGTTTTCAGATGGCAGCGCTGCAGTGCACGGTCCGCACCCACGGGTGTGCAAGTCAGTGTTGCCAACCATTTTTTGGGAAATACCCTACGTCATAGTTAAAATTACCTTACACAATATTTTATTACCCTACATTTTACCCTACGCCTGAAATAGCACAGTGCAATAATAATAAATTCCAGACTATACTTCACAATATGATGTGATAGATGTGTGGTGGTGCTAAAGTCAGTAGCGACTGTCATCAAACTAATTAGCAAAAAAAAGAAAAGCCCATATCAAAAGCGAGTGTACGCGCCTTAGCGCACATCCTCTCCCAGATGTGGAAGGAAGCGAGAGAGAGAGATTAAAGTCTTTATTGCGCAAAAGATTGTGGTGTGGCTTGCTAGTCCGGTGTAGGCTGTTGTGTTGCATATAGGAAAAGGCCATAACAAAAACAAAACGTAGCAAATCAAAGTATAAGCAAAGCAATACCACAGGATCGGTGCTCCGCGCTGTGCCGTCGCAGACAGTTCCGATTTTAACGGCTCGTAAGCTGTATAGAGGAAACTGAGAAGTGAAACTGAAAGGTGGGCGAGGTGGTTTGGTTTGATGATGTGAAAGACAGCGCAAGCAAACCATGTATAAAGTGAAGAACAACACAATAAAATGCAGTTGCGAGTTCAGCGCCCGTCTTGATCTTTCTGAAGGAAAAACAACAATGCTAGCACAGAGATATGTGAAGTTTGATCTTTCGGCTTTGTGCTATGCTGGTGAGATGTGAATTAAAACTGCTCCTATTTTATTCAAAGAAAGATTTAGTTTTTGGATCTGTGTCGAGAATAGCACCGTCGACGATGTCGTGTCGATCGGCTAGTTTTTGAAATCACTCGTCAACTGTTATTTTCCGCTGATCGTTGACGAACAAAAAGTTCTTTCTGGTGTTTTACGTGCCAAAACCAGTTCTGATTATGAGGCACGCCGTAGTGGAGGGCTCCAGATTAATTTTGACCACCTGGGGTTCTTTAACGTGCAAAACAACGCAAGCACACGGGCGTTTTTCAAAAAGTAGAAATTACCCTACACCTGATAAGAAAATCGCATTACCACCCTACAACCCTACGCTGCCCGAAACATTTCGAAATACCCTACAAGTAGGGTAATTACCCTACGGTTGGCAACACAATTTTTATAGTTTTGCGCTGTTGTAACCTGGCATCACCCATGCACACTGTACATGGGTGATGCCAGGTTACAACAGCGCAAAACTATAAAAATGTTGGCCCTTGTCTTTGACTCCCGTTAATGTTTTAAGGAACATGCCGATTACATTAGAAAAAAGTTTGAAATTTTCCTACTGTTATACGTGCAACAGTTTTTTGTTACTTCCATTACGGCGCGCCTTTGAAGATCTTGTACTATCGCTTACCAATGCAATCGTTATATTGTACGTATAAAGAAGAACCAAACGCAATATCGTTACTCTGAGTGTGAATACCAAAGAGCATGCTGCCGTAAAATGGGTAAACTGAGTGAGTGAAACAACTTTATTTAGACCAGTGGATTGAGGCCTGAGCCTAGGCCGCGCCAGGGGTGGTAGAGAGACCCTGTCTTCCGGCCGCCTCTCGAGCTCGCTGGATGGCCCACAGTTGATCTTGCAGATCTGAGCTGATCAGCGCGGCTTTCCACCGCGCCCCAAGCTGTTCTGGGGAGACTGCATATTCATCCTGAACATGTGCGCAATCCCAAAGAATGTGTTCTAGGGTGGCGTATTCTGTCCTACATAATTTGCACAAGTCATCTGGGTATAGTTTGGGGTAGATGCGATGTAGGTTCACCGGGTTAGGGAAGGTTCTAGTTTGAAGTCGCCTCCAGTCAACCGCCTGAGATCTGTCTAATTTAGAGCTAGGAGGTGGGAATATGCACCTCGACTTTTGGTAGAAGCAGGTGATGTCGCAGAATCTGAACATTCTGTCCCTCTCCTTCCAGGTCTCCCCTCCCGTTCCTACGGGGGAAGCTTCTTCGCGAGCGCGGTAAATGAGACCTCGCGCGACACGGTGGGCTTCCTCGTTGAGGTTGGAAGCGAGGGACTCGCAGGAGGTGTGGGCTGGGAACCAAATGATGTATCTGTCTTCGAATTCCTCTGATGATATTGTAACGGTATTTCGAGGAGTAAAATACAATAACTGGTTTATTGAGGGCGAACTTGTGCCCTGAAACTAACTATGTACACGAAGAGTTTTCAAGAACATTCCACACGAGCGTCTCTGCACCGAACGCTCTTCTTTCTCTTCTCCCGTGATGCTCCACGCCACTGCAGTGTGCGGGTGCACGAGCGGCATACATTGCGCCACCCCACGAAACCAAGCTGGCGCGCGAGTCGTAGCAGACGCTCTTTTGACAGAGTGGCTCGCTGGCTACCATCGTAGAACACATGTTTAGAAGCAGACTTGCAGCATTACTCACCCTCCCAATAAGCATCGTCCTGATCCAGGCAGGAGGGTAGCTAAGTTTGTCGGAGGCTTTTCGTTATCGCTCGTAGTACAGCTTCATGCGTACTATGTGGACAACGTCAGCAATGTTAGGGCGTTTAGTGCGCTCGTTTCCACTAGGGATGACTTCGTAAGTCAGGTCGCTTAGTCTACGGATAACCTCATACGGGCCAAAGTACCGTCGTAGTAGCTTTTCTGAGAATCCGCGACGTCGCACTGGTGTCCATACCCATACCTTGTCACCCGGCTGGTACTGAACTATTCGGTTGTGCCTGTTGTAAGAACATGCATCCTTGCATTGTTGATGACGTAATCGGCATCGTGCTAACTGGCGGGCTTCTTCGGCTCTATGTAGGAACTCGTCAACGTCGCACGGGTTGCCGTCGTCATTATCTGCTGGCAGCATGGCATCCAGCGTTGTTGTGACGGTGCGCCCATAGACAAGTTCAAACGGAGTGACGCGAGTGGACTCCTGTAGGGTCGTGTTGTAGGCAAATGTAGCGTAAGGCAGGATCTCGTCCCAAGTCTTATGTTCGATCTCAACATACATTGACAACATGTCAGCAATGGTGCGGTTCAGGCGTTCCGTCAACCCGTTTGTTTGGGGGTGGTATGCAGTGCTTTTTCTATGACTGGTGTTAGTCATCGTCATCAAGCACTGCATCAGCTCAGCTGTAAATGCTGCACCTCGATCTGTTATGACAACCATTGGGGCGCCATGTCAAAGCACTATGTTGTGAACAAAAAACTTGGCAACTTCGACGGCCGTTCCCCGCTCAAGGCAGCCAGTTTCAGCATATCGTGTCAAATAGTCGGTCGCGATAACGATCCACCTCTTCCCTGATCACGATGTGGGAAATGGTCCAAGAAGATCCATCCCAACTTGTTGAAATGGAGTCTTAGGTGGGTCTATGGGTTGAAGAAGACCAGCTGGCTTTACGGGTGGTGTTTTGCGCCTTTGACATTCGCAACATGTCTTCAGATAGTGCTGTACTGACGCTAATAAATTCAGCCAATAATATTTTGTATGGATTCTGGCGAATGTCTGGGTGACACCCAAGTGGCCTGATGACGGGTCATCATGGCAGGCTTCTAATATATCAGGCCACATAACTGACGGTACGACGAGTAAGAACTTTTCATTGTTGTTTTGGAAGTTTCTCTTGTAGAGTGCGTCATCTCGGAGGCAGAATGAAGATAATCCTCTCCTAAACACTCGTGGAACTTCAACGTTATGCCCTTCGAGATACTTTATGAGTGGGAGCAAATCTGCGTCGGCCCGTTGATGCTCGGCGATTTCCGCGGCTCGGATAACACAAAGAAATGGGAAATCGTCGTCTTCGGAAGGAGGAGGGCCGACCAGTGCGTGTGACAAGCAATCAGCGTCGTTATGCTTTTGCCCAGACTTGTATACAACGGTAATATCGTATTCTCGGAGTCTGAGGCTCCACCTCGCAAATCGTCCGGATGGGTCTTTCAAGCTTGCCAGCCAGCACAGTGAATGGTGTTCGCTGACTGCATGAAACGGCCTGCCGTAGAGGTATGGTCTAAACTTGCTGATGGCCCATAAGACTGCCAAGCACTCCTTCTCCGTCGCAGAATAGTTTCTTTCAGATTTTGAAAGGGTGCGGCTAGCGTACGCTATGACCTTCTCTTCTCCGTTTTGCCACTGAACTAAAACTGCGCCAAGACCCAGATTGCTGGCGTCTGTGTGGATTCTGTGTCTGCGGTCTCGTCGAAGTGAGCGAGAATTGGCGGGGATTGCAAACGCTTCTTTAATTCTTTGAAAGCAGTGTCTTGTTCGGTATGCCATACGAAGGGTATGTCTTCTTTTGTGAGTCTTGTTGGAGGTTCGGAAATTTTTGAGAAATTTTCTACAAATCGCCTGTAGTAAGCACATAAGCCCAAAAATCGACGCACCTCTTTCTTATCTCATGGCTTGGGAAATCCTGCGACGGCTGCAGTCTTCTCGTGGTCCGGCCTAATACCTTGAGCGCTGATGACGTGACCCAAGAAACGAAGCTCTTCAAATCCAAACTGGCACTTTTCCGGTTTGATTGTCAAGCCGGCCGACTGGATAGCCTGGAGCACTGAACGTAGCCTCTCCACGTGCTGCTCGAACGTTGAAGAGAATACCACAACGTCATCCAAGTAGACTAGGCATGACTGCCATTTGAGACCCGATAGGACACTGTCCATCATGCGCTGGAAGGTCGCTGGCGCGCAACAGAGGCCGAATGGGAGTGCTTTAAACTCATAAAGTCCGTCCGGAGTAAAGAAAGCTGTTTTTTCACGATCTCTTTCGTCCACTTCAATTTGCCAATATCCGCTTTTTAAATCCAATGAAGAAAAATACTTTGCATCACGCAGCCGGTCCAAGGTGTCATCGATACGTGGCAAGGGGTAGACATCATGCTTGGTGACGCTGTTCAGTTTCCGGTAATCAACACAGAATCGCATTGTGTTGTCCTTTTTTCTGACAAGAACTACCGGCGACGCCCATGGGCTGTTGGATGGCTGAATGACATCGTCCTGAAGCATCTCTTGCACCTGATCCTTCATGATCTCCCGTTCTTTCGGTGATACTCGGTATGGGTGTTGGTATACAGGTCTGGTTGCTTCGTCCGTTATTATACGGTGTTTAACAATCTGCGTTCTCCGTACTCTTGAGGAAGTAGAGAAACACTCTGCAAAAGCACCTATGAGGTCTCGTATGGTTTTCTCCTCGGTTGGCGATAGGTGTGGGCTTATTGTAACTGCTGCTGCGGCCTTATTCGTAGTTTTCTCAGGAGGTGGCTCCGACTCCAGGGTACATAAGCTTGTCACTGCAGTAAAACTGTGCAGGAAGGCGATGGCAGTGTTCTTCGCGACATGCTGAAGTTCATTTCCGAAGTTTGTCAGCAATAGATCGGCAAGCCCATCGCGTAAGCGGATAATGCCCCTAGCAATGCAAATACCTTTCTTCAGCAATAGCTCGACATTGCCGTCCGCTATACCCTCGGAGTCAACGAACCAGTACACTGCTTCGTGGTGGCACAGTTACGTCTGCGTCGAGAACTCGCAAGCCAGTGTAGTCCGGTTCCTCAGCTCCTCCATGTCAATGGCCAGCTTCGTCGAGAAGGAAACGCTAGAATTCTGCAGGTCAATTATAGCACTGTTTGCGTGCAGAAAATCCATACCGAGTATAACGTCTCTCGAACAGTCCGGAAGTACCATGAATTCGGTAACATAAGTTACACCTCGAATCAGAACTCTTGCAGGGCATATTCCTAGAGGATTAATGAGGTGACCCCCAGCTGTACGTACGTGCGTTCCATTCCACGGCGTCAAAACTTTCTTTAGCTGCTTTGCGAGTGCGTAGCTTACGACTGAGTAATCAGCACCCGTGTCTACTAAAGCATTCGATTCATGTCCATCCACGGCAATAAGTAAGTCTGAAGAAATTTTTCTGCGTACTTATCGTAGTCGTCGCTTTCTGCTTGTCGCAACTGCACTGCGACATTGACGGAGGATCTTCGCTTTGTCGAACGTCAGCGGCCTTGCCTCCCCAGGTTGCTGGCTTTAGTTTTCCGGGCGCGGGCTTTCTGAACGACGCCTTGGGAAACTTGAGAAGGGTCGTGGGCTTGGTGATCGGTAGCGAGCGGGCGCTGGTGACCGTGGCTGGTGTTGGTAACTAGCAGCTGCAAGTTGACCTCGCGACAATTGTAATCTTCAATATCTGTGGGTCCTTCCCCATTGCGGGGGCAAGGTGCATTGACAGCAAATCCACGAAGGCCGACTCACCGATATGGGCACCATCTGTACATGTGTCCAGCCTCTCCGCAATGGAAGCAGAGCGGCGTCCTGTCGGGTGTGCGCCACACGTCGCTTTTCCGTGGTCTGTACTCTCCCTGGAAAGATGCACTGCGCGGAGCCGGTGGGCGGGCACTGAGGGCTGCGAATGATGCAGTCTGCACGGCAGGCCGACGCACAGCGTCAGCGTATGTTGGTACGCGGCGTTCCTGCAGTGGTTGCCCGAGTGAAACAGGCTGCACCTCCGGTTGCGGTTCTAACATGGCATGCCTAACTTCATCTCGAATGACGGCGGCGAGCGAAGAAACATTCGACGCGACTTGCGGTTGCTGCAGCTTCCGAAGCTCTTCTTTATAACGATAGATCGCACCAGCTCTCTCAACTCTTCGGTGTTATTGCCCACGCCTACCGAAAGAACGTCGACAGGGCGCTGCTGACATCATGGTTGTAGTGGCGGGCGCGCTGCCGCAGGGCCTTCTCTATCGTCGTCGCCTCGGTGCGAAACTGCGCAACAGTACGTGGCGGGTTGCGAACCAACCCGACAAATAGCTCCTTCCTTCACGCCACGCATAAGATGGCGCACCTAATTCTTCTCCTCGGGCATGTTTGCATCGGCACGTTTGAACAGACGGGACATGTCCTCGATGTACATGCCGACACTCTCGTTGGTCCGCTGGTTCCTGGCTTGCAGAACATTCTCAGCCTTCTCTCGGCGATCGGAGCTTGCAAACGCAGCAAGCAGATGTCGCCGAAACTCTTCCCACGTCGTTAACACCGCTTCGTGATTCTCATACCATGTCCTTGCTGAATCCCCCAACGCGAAGTACACGTGGCGACGTTTCCGTGTCAGGTCCCAGCCATTGACATCTGCGACCCTCTCGAAGTGCTCCAACCAATCCTCGACGTCTTCGTACCGGTCGCCGTGGAACAGCTCGGGCATGCGCGGCGGGTACACGACGACCTCGGGTGATGTCGCCTGGCTAGTCATCGTTGTGGCGTCAGCGGAAGACACCGTCCGTGTGGCCGTAGCAGTGGGAAGCGGTACAAATTCAGGCGGGTCTCCCCGAAGTCGGCGGCTGGCGCGCTGGTGCACTGCAGTCAGCTCTCCAGATTCCAATCGCTGAGGATCGGGACTCCGGTCTCTGGCACCCAGGGGACTTCCAAACATACCCCGCACCTCCACCAAAATGTAACGGTATTTTGAGGAGTAAAATACAATAACTGGTTTATTGAGGGCGAACTTGCGCCCTGAAACTAACTATGTACACGAAGAGTTTTCAAGAGCGTTCCACACGAGCGTCTCCTGCGCCGAACGCACTTCTTTCTCTTCTTCCGTGATGCTCCACGCCACTGTCTCGTGCGCGTGCACGAGCGGCATACATTGCGCCACCCCACGAAACCAAGCAGGCGCGCGAGACGTAGCAGACGCTCTTTTGACAGAGTGGCTCGCTGGCTACCATCGTAGAACACATGTTTAGAAGCAGACTTGCGGCAATATGAACTGTGCTTTCCCGTGGAGTATGTTAGCGGCCTCGGGCGATATTCTTGCTCGCGCATAGTTTCTGATGGCTGACTGCGAATCGCTGATGACGTATCTACATTTGGGGGAAATTAAGGCGTGAGCGATTGCTACTTATTCTGCAATTTCGCTGTTATTGGAGCGTATTGAGCATGCGCTTATGCACTCGTGGTCGGAGTTTATTACTACTGCGACGTATGATTCGTGACTTGGGTACTCCGCTGCGCCCACGAACAACGCCTCCTTGTCTCTACCGTATCCCTTGAGTATAGAGCTTTAGCTCTGCTTTCCCTCCTTCCCTGATCAAGTTCGGGGTGCATGTTTTTGGGCAGAATGGGGACCTGGATCTTTTGCCTGATTACCTTGGGAACCGACACTTTACATCCTTGTTGATTGTGATAGGTTATCCCTAATTTGCTGAGGATACTCCTGCCCGTGCGCGAACCGGCTAGTCTCTCCAACTGAGCAATCTGTTGAGCCTCTATCAGCTCCTCTAACATGTTGTGTACACCCAGTAGTAGTAGTCGCTCGGTGCTGGCACTATCTGGAAGGCCTAGAGCTTGCTTGTCCTTTCGTATGAGTGCGTTGATCTTAGCTTTTTTGGCTGCATACCAATTGAGGTATGCCGCCACGTATATAATGTGAGTTATGGCGAAGGAATATATAAGTCTGACGACGTTAGCTTCTTTCATTCCCTGGTGTTTGTTTGTGACTCTCTTGATTAGCTTTATTGTGTTGGTGACTTTATTACTAGCCTCTTGACGGTTTCTCCGTTAGTGCATGCCCTTGGATTCGATGATGAGTCCTAGGATTCTGATCTGTTCCACTATGGGGATAGCCCTGCCGTTTTTGGTGCGAATTTGGTTTTATTCGTAGGCTCGGTTCCGGTTGTAGCCCTTGGGTGGTCTGCCTTTGAGCGTGGGTGGATAGAGGAGGAGTTCGGATTTATCCGGCGAGCACACGAGGCCAGTACCTTCGAGATACTCTTCGATCGTGTCGACGGCCTCCTGTAGTCTCTGCTCTATCTCTCCGTCGCTGCCTTCAGACACCCAGATGATATCACCTGCATATAAGGAGTGATGTATTCCATGTACAGAGTTGAGCCGTTGCGGGAGTCCTATCATTATGAGATTGAACAGCATGGGCGATATGACTGAACCCTGCGGGGTGCCAGCACTACCCATGTGTCTCTCCTCAGATCTGAGTTCTCCCACTACAAAGGATGCCGTTCTGTTCGTTAGGAAGTCCTTGACATAATTATATGCTCTCGATCCTAAGCTTAATTGGCTTATCTGATTTAATATAGCTGCATGCGCTGCTTTGTCGAAGGCTTTTTTGAGGTCTAATCCTAGTATCACCCTAGTCGATCTTGTTTTATTCTCTAGGATCTGCTGTTTAATTTGCAGCATGGCGTCCTGTGTGGATAGCTGGGAGCGGAACCCCAGCATGGAGTCTGGGTAAATTTCCTTCTCCTCGATAGGTATTGATTCTATTGAAGAAAGCGTGTTCCATCAGCTTTCCAGCGCAGGACGTGAGTGAAATGGGGCAAAAGTTCGACAGATCGGGTTGTTTTCCGGGCTTGGGGATAAGGATTACTTTAGCATCTTTCCATTGTGCTGGGATGACGCCTTCGGCCCAACATTCGTTTATATGTTGCGTGATGTTCTCTATTGCTTGATCATCTAGATTCCGGAGAGTTCTGTTGGTGATCCCGTCCGGCCCCGGTGCGGATTTGGTGTTTAGCTTCTGTAGCGCTGCCCTAATTTCAGCTACGGTGAACTCCTCGTCCAGGAGCTCGTTTGTGTCTCCAGTATATTGCCCGTGCTCTATGACGGGGTTTAAGGGGATATATATGTTGCTAGCCTCGGTGATAAAGTCCTCCTCGCTGCCTTTATACTGGTGCATCAGCTTACGCAAGGTTTGCGTATGTTCCGATTTGGTGTTATCTGGGTCGAACAGGTGTTTGAGCATGTGCCATGTCTGGCCTGCGTGCATTTGCCCATCCAGAGCATTGCAAACCTCGTTCCATTGTTGTTTGCTTAGCTGCTGACAATGTTCTTCAATCTGCTTGTTGGGCTTGGCTATATACGCTTGCGCAAGCTCCTATTGTGCGTCTGCCCCCGCCATATCTGTTCTGTAGTGAGTGTTTGGCCTCACACATGTGCACGAGACGGCTATCAATCTTTTCTATGGGGGGATCTGATGTGATCGTTTGCGTAGCCTCGCGGACGTCTTGTATAACGTCTTTGATCCATTGCGCAATATTCTTGATGGAAGCTTGTTTTTTGGCATCTCTGACTTTTCGAAACTTATCCCAGTCCGTCCATCTAACCTGTCGTCTATTGAGTTCTGCGTCTACCGCCTCTTCAATTTTGGTTTCTACTATAGATGATCGCTCCCCAAATCTTCAAATGTGTTTTTCCATTTGGCGGTCGCCGCGTTGCGAACTAATGTTAAATCTGGAGTTGTGTCCCTCGCGAGACCAGTCCCTATACGCGTGGGGGAGTCGGGGTCGGTGATGAGAGTTAAATCGGTTTCTTGAATATCCTGCCATAGCATTTTGCCTTTGGCTCGTGTGCATCCGCATCCCCATGCGCGGTGTAGGGCATTAAAGTCTCCTCCAATGACGAGTGTGTTGGGTCCCGCTATTACTACTGCCTTCTTAAAGAGAGAAAGGAAGCGTTGTCGTATGTGCGCAGGATTGCTATACAAATTTAGGATAAACGTGCTCGGAAGTTTTTTTCTTCTGAGGGGGAAGTTCTACAAGTATGTGCTCGACTTCTGTGATCTGGGTGTCGTGGCGGATTGCTACGAATCCCTTCCTTACCAGGGTGGTTGGTGTTCTATTATCCCCGGTCGTGGGGCCGATCGCCTTATATCCCGATAGCTTAGCTAAACTGTGCGTTTCCTGCAGAATTAGAATATCTGGTTTGGTTTTGCTCCTAAGGTGTTGTTGCAATACTGCTCTCTTTCCCTCATAGCTCCTACAATTCCACTGCCAAATAATTAAATCTTTTTTCCGGTACTTCCCTATTTTGGTTTCGGTATTAAGTCTTTTTTCCTGTACGTCCCTATTTTGATTTGGGTATTGAGGAGGGAGGGGGATGGAAGGAGGCAGGTCTCATGACATTAGTTGGGACAGCCGCTGTTGTGGTGCCCTGCAGTAATTGTGAATTGCCCACGGTGCTGATCGCCAGGGTGTTCGCTGGAGGTGCCGGAGATGCCCTAGGGTTGAGACTGGCTAGTTAGCCTCGAGTTTATCTAGTCTATTCATGATCATGGAGATTGCAAGCGAAAGGTTGTTGGTTACCTCTGCCTGTTCTTTAACTGCCTTCTGTATTTCGGACAATGTTTGATTCAGGTTTGAATTTTGCGTAGTGGTTTTGTAACTAGACACCTGAGCTTTTCTTTTCAGTGGCGGAGGGGTGCTGTCCTCTTCCATTCGATTATGTGGGATTTCCTCGGGTCTCTCCAGGCCCGCGGAACGTGTTTGGCTGGCAGTTCTTTCAGTATAGCTTTTAAGGTTTTGAATTTCTCTAGTGAGTTGCGATATTAATTCTCTAAGCTGAGCGTTTTCTTTTTCGATCTCGGCAATTTCATTGAGATTATGTGCAGTCTCCCCCGAAGACCCGGGGCGCGTCCCTTTAATCGCGTCTGACCAGCTCACCGCGAGTGGCGGATCGCCTCGATGGCCGTGGCCGCCCCTTGGTCTGGACCGGGATCTGGAGCGGGATGGAGTCCGGCCTCCTCTCAGGTTCGGTTCGGTAGACTGGGGGGGTGCGACCTCTTATTGTCGTGCGGGACCCAGATCGGGATCTGGACCCAGGCGTTTCCCTCCTCCTGGATCTGGACCTCCCGCGATCGGTCGGCCCAGTGGTAGGGAGATGCTCTTCCTGATGTTGCTGCTGCATTTGTCGGAGCCATTGGCGTTGCTTGACGATGTAGGGTTTTTTGAACTTGGCCTGACAGGCTTTGTCGGCCGTGGGATGATCCATGCCACATAGCTGACATCTTGGCTGACACTTGTGGTCCTGACTTGGGTTGGGCGTTGCACATCCCGCACATAGTTTGTCGTTTGGCCTCGGGCACACATCGCTTCTGTGTCCAAGTCTGCTCCAAGTCCACTGTCTGCAAAAGTCCAAGTGTCCAAGTCCACTGTCTGCAAAAGTCCATTTGCTTTCTGTATAGAGAACATCGCGTGAGCATTCCTCGGTATAGGACATATGACGGAACTCTGTAGCCATCGAAAAGGACTATGACCGTCGTGGTGTTTCCAAGACGTCTAGCTGCGATCGCCGTAGGATTTCTGGGTGTGATAACTGCCGCGTTGATATCTCGCGGGGTTTCTTCCAAGGGGGATCACCTCTGATTACTCCTTTAGCGGTGATTTCCGGTGCCGTCTCGTAAGCTCCCACCTCATACACCTTGTCATAGGCCTTAATGTGCTTGATCCCTTGGTATTTGTCTGCATGCTCTTGATTTGGGGTGCTGACGACCAAGATGTTCTGGAAGTTATTAGGGCAGATCGTGTCCATATCTCGTTCTTTCATAACGGATCTCGGCTGCTTCATACACAGCTTTGTCTAGCTCCGTTAAGCTTAGCTGGGATATCTGCAGTGCTCCTCTTGGCCTTATGACTATCTTGTAGTCTCCTGTCGGCAGTCTTGGCATTCTGCTGGCCCTGTTTATCTTGGATAGAAGTTGTGCGCCATGCCTTCTTGGCGTTCGGGTAGGGCTTGGGCTAGCACGGATATGCTGCCTCCCCTCCTTTGCACGTTTTCTGCATCTAACTTCTTTCCATCCGTTGTCTACGTCGTCCTCCCGTCGTGTGACTTCCTCATCCTGCTCATCATCCATCGTTGACGATTATTGCCTCCTGGGCGCGAGCGCCGAGACCTGGGTCTCGTGAGGCGGCTCGAGGCAGCTCGGAGCGATGGCGGGAACGGCAGGCAGCCGGCGCGAGGTAGTTTTCGGCCGTAAAATCTCGTAAAATGGTCACCCACCTCAGAATTTGGTATCTTCGGGTTCCCGGTGACGAGCTGAATCCGATATGGTGTATAATTCCGGGTGGTGCTTGGCTGCAGTGTTGTCGCTGCGAAATAATTTGATGAGCATCGAAACTTTTACTGAAGCTATGCTCTTCTTCTGCTTCTTCTTCCTCTCTCAAAATGGGTAAACTTTCGTGTCAATATTTCCTACCGATCGAGGGCCGGCAGGAACAAAGAACACCACAATATGGCTCAGAACCCGAAGCGGATATATTAAACACTTACTATATTAATCGTATGTGGGCACATTCTGCTTAAACATTATGCTTAAAATCCCTGGATCTTCGAAAAGCATCGGATGGATGGATGGATGGATGAGGCTGAACCCTTTAAATCGGGCGGTGGCATACGCCACCTAGCCATGACCATTAACATAATTTGTACTTTGTGGTGGGTGAAATTTCACCCCTGCCTTAATTTTATCCACCAATCAGATAACCTCTGCTTGGTCATTTCTACCCGCTTAAAGTCTATTTTGCCTTCACTGTCCCTAAACCCCAATGCTTTGAAAAAATCAGCCCCGTTGCTTTGCACTGTAGGGTTAAGCCCTTTAAACAAAAGTATGAGGTGTTCAGCCGTTTCCTCTTCTCCACACGCACAGCACAACGTGTCTATACCTTGGTACTTGACTCGGTACATCTTAGTCTGCAATACTCCCGTCCTGGCTTCAAACAACAAAGAACTTCCCCTAGAATTATCGTAGATATTTTCTTTGGCTATTTCTTGCTTGAAAGTTCTGTATGTTCCCAGTGCTGATTTCGTCTGCATCCCTGTTTTCCACAGACCCCTCTCTGTTTCCTTAACCGTTTTCTTAACCGCTGTTTCCTGGTTTGCACCCCTCCTGCAGTCCAAATATTTGACAGTTTTCTGGTCAGCTTCCTCCATTTTGTATTCGTCATGTACAAATAACTGAAAACTCTCCTTGCCCACCGCTTTTCTGCCATTTCTCTCAATCGCTCCTCAAATTCTATCTTGCTGCTGGCTTCCCTGCCTTCGAATGACGTCCATCCCATGTCCCCCTGTACCCCCTGATTTGGTGTATTTCCGTGTGCTCCCAGAGCCAGTCTACCTACCCCTCGCTGCTTAACTTCCAACCTTGCTCGAACCTCTGATCTCATGCACAGGACCGCATTGCCGAAAGTCAAACTAGGGACCATCACCCCTTTCCTAATCCCTCTCACAACTTCGTACCTATTGTAATTCCACAGAGCCCTATTTTTCATCACAGCTGCATTTCTGCTACCTTTAGCCGTCACATATTTTTCATGTTCCGTTAGGTACTCAGCCCCATTGTTTATCCACACTCCAATATATTTGTACTTATCCACCACCTCCAGCGTAACCTCCTGTATCCTATGCTCGCTGCCCTGATTATCATTAAAAGTCATGACTGCCGATTTTTCTTTACTAAACTTCAAACCTAAGCTATCTCCCTCTTTACCACAGATGTCCATTAATCTCTGCAAGTCTTCCTTGCTGTCAGCCATAAGTACAATGTCATCTGCATACATCAGTCCTGGTAATGACTGTTTAATCCATTCTCCCTGCTTGAAATAGGAAAGGTTGAAGCCAAGTCCGCTCCTCTCTAATTTTTTCTCTAGTCCTTGTAAATACAGCATGAACAACAGAGGTGACAGAGGGCACCCCTGCCTAAGCCCCTGCTGTATCTCTATAGGCCCAGATACCTTGTTTTCCCATTTTATAAGCACCCTGTTACTTTTATAGATATCTTTTAAAAGATTTCTTACTCCATCTTTCACCTCTAGAGTGCCCAGTATGTCCCACAAATCCTTTTGGATTACACTGTCATAGGCTCCCTTGATATCCAGAAAGGCAAGCCATAGGGGCCTGTGTTCCTTTTCTGCTATTTCAATACACTATGTCAATGAGAACAGATTATCTTCTAACCTTCTTTGTTTTCGGAACCCATTTTGTAGTTCCCCCAGCACCTCCTCGCTCTCCACCCATGCCTGCAGTCTGTCCTTTATAATCTGCATCACCACCCTGTAAACCACTGACGTCACTGTTATGGGACGGTAGTTGTTTATGTCGGCTTTGTCCCCCTTTCCCTTATATATCATGCTCATCCTGCTCAGTCTCCACCCGTCAGGGGCTTTACCGTCCATTATCATTTTGCTCACTGCCTCTCTTAATGCTTTCTTAGATTTTGGGCCCAATGTCTTTATCAACATAATTGGGATGCCATCAGGACCTGTCGACGTGCTACTAGGAACCCTCTTCTCTGCCCTTTCCCACTCGCTTTGTGCCAGTGGAGCCACTGCACTGACTAGTCCATCCTCACCTGATTGAGCACATGCTATGTTTCGTTCTTTTAAATTTTTTCTGTCATCATTGTTCTTATATGTTCCATTGCCTCATCTTCCTCTAGTCGAACACCTTGAGCTGTAACTATAAACCTCTGCTCTAGGCTAGTCTTATTACTCAAGGAGTTGAGGTGTTTCCAAAATTTCTTCGCTGCTTTTCCATCCTTTTTGTTTACTTCTGACAACCATTGGCTCCCCTTTCTTCTGATCTTCTCATTGATCAAATTGGATGCTTCCCTTCTACAGTTTAAGAAGTTCCATTTTCTGCCTACATCAGCTTCTGGTTCATCCCTCTGCTTTGAATATCTGTGTTCCCTGGATGCTTCCTGGCGTTTCTCTATGGCCTTCTTAACCTCCTCATCCCACCAGCTCTTGGGCTTACGTCTTCTGTTCCCTTTTGTCCTGACTCGTACCTTAGTAAGCTCTAGCTCAAATAGTCCTGTTAAATTTGCATATGTCCATTCTGTTTTTGTATCCTCTGAAATTACTTCCTCAATTTGCTGGGTTGCTATTTCAAGCTGCTTTTCCGAGTAAAATATCCCACCTGGTTGTTCATCTTGCCTCCTACCTACTTTCATTTCCCTTCTAAAATTCACCTTAATACGTTTGTGATCACTACCTAGACTTCTGGAGCCATATTCATCTATGCTCATTACATTTAGCCTATCGTGCATCCTATGTGACATTAGTGCATAATCTATCGTCGACTGCAGGCTCCCTACCTCCCATGTTATGTGCCCTTCACACTTCTCAATACTGTTGCATACAACTAAGTCATGCATTTCACACATATCCAGCATCATGTTGCCTGTTGAGTCTGTGTACCCGTCCATGTCTTCTATGTGTGCGTTCATATCTCCTAGTATAATAATCTCGCACCCTTCTCCTAGCTCATTAATGTCACTTGATATGCATTCCAGCATTTTTTTGTTTTCCTCTTTGGCATTTGCTCCTGTCCACAGGTGTACAAAGCCAAGGAGTGTCTGCTCTCCTGCAACTTTCCCTTTTAGCCATAAATGCTCCTTGCATTCCTGTTTGACCCTTTGCCAGTTCATACTTTTATGAATGAATGCACCAATTCCACCCCCTTTTCTGCTGCCCTCTGTTCTATTGCAATATTCCCATGCATAGTCAGGATTACAGGGAGGTTGCTCCATGTCCCTAAGATGGGTCTCCACAAACCCGTATACCATCAGCTTTTCTTGCCTTAGTTGCTCGTCTATCTCCTCCCACTTCAGCCTATTCCTGCCACCTTGCATGTTAATGTAACCTATGTCAGAATGACCTTGCCCCTGGTGCTTACGTCTATTTCTTCTACCGATTCTACGTTTCTTGAATCTGAATCTTGGAGCCTCTCTGGGTCCGTCTTCGTCTACACTGGTGGTCTTAGGGCTCTGGGTCCCCCCAAAAAAGCCGTAGCTTGGCGCCCTATCCTACTACCTACGCTCCCGCCCGTGGCACCACTGTAGTGAATGCCATCCTGTGCAAAAGGCTGGGAGCCAGACTCGTACACTTCCCGGTTTTCCTCCATTATACCGTACCCAAGTGGTCTGCTCAGACACCTAATGACCCGGTTAGCCTCAAGCACCCTCCATTCCATCGCGCTAGCCTGGCCCCGGACATGTGGGATTGTGCATATGGTCACATGCACTTTCGCAGAGGTTTCTCTGAGTTTACGCAACCCAACCTCTAACTGTCCGTTTAGGTTCTGGCTCCTTCCCTTCAGCACATCGTTGAGACCAGCATGGATAACGACCAGATGTTCATGCTCGAGGTTGTCCGATACCACCTTCTGAGCTTTTGCCATTGCGTCAACCATGCACTTCCCTGACTGGGCCTCCACCCTCACCCGCCCGTCTGCCAATTCGCAGACGATCCGGCAGCATCGACAACTGCCGGCAGCGCCTCCTCGTTTGTGCCAAAGAAAAAAAAAATTGCGCGAGCCCTACGAGCCGCGTTACATTAAGCGGCTGTGTGACATTAAGCGGCCTATATCAGCGAGTTTGGCGTCTCCTTTGAAAGCCGCTTGCTCCTGTCCCTTTTCATTTGCGAGAACAAACGGAAAAGAACCCGACCACCGCGAAAGCAGTTGTCACAGTACAGCTATAGAGTGCCACATCAGAGGGAGCAAAACGGTGAAGGGCGCGCGTACGTGAGGCAGATGTCGTCCTGGCCCAAACCAAGGGACGCGCTGAAGTTATCGTCCAATCGCACAGCTCGGCGGCGAGGTGAAAAGCTTTCGCGACTTTGAAGCCAGCGCCGGAGGGAGGGGGGGGGCACTTCTACTGTGCCAACAACCGCGCTCGTCGCTCGGCCGCACGGTCTCTTATCTCTCCCGCGCGCAAGCAAGGAAGCGGGAAGCCAGCGCCGGAGGAAGCGGGGGGGGGGGGGGGGGGCGCACTTTTCTTCTGCCAACAACCGCGCTCGTCGCTCGCCGCACCGTCTCTTATCTCCACACGGCTCTGACCTTTATGAGCCGTGCATTCGCGGCTCAGTTCCTGTTGAAGCGATAGACCGCACGTACCTTCGCCCGCACCGGCGTATGCTTCCTGCCAGCGTTTTGACAGTCGTTGTCTGCAGTCATTCAGTGTGATCTCTTCATGTTTGTTTGTGCGCGCTCACACCACGCTTGTTGCTTCAGTTAGTAATAGTCGGGTCACATTTTCCAACGCACGCTACACATGTAATGCTGCCCGGATCGGCAGTGCAGCGCTACAGGTGTGTCCCTTCGCACGCGCGCTGCCCACGGGAAGCGTTTTGATCTACGGTGACACCAGCGCCAGGACGCAGCTTGACGAGCAGTGGAGACAAAATGCGGGGGACGCTGTTCCCAGCCGCCAATTACCAGCTCGGGTCACTCATTATGAGCAAAGATAGCAAAATGTCCAAGTGAGCGCGCTCCGACTGATCATGCTTCGAGATACGCAAGGATTTTCTTATTACGTTTCATAATCGGGTGGCATGAGGCCAGGCTTTCGCTGTCGCCAGTATTATGCGACGGGTATAGAACTGAAGGAAAAGAATCTTCACATTTCTTCTTCTTCTTTCTGGGTTTTTACGTGCCAAAACCAGTTCTGATTATAAGGCACGCCGTAATGGAGGGCTCCGGATTAATTTTGACCACCTGGGGTTCTTTAACGTGCACTACAACGCAAGCACACGGGCGTTTTTGCATTTCGCCTCAATCGAAATGCGGCCGCCGCGGCCGGGATTCAATCCGGCGATCTCGTGCTCAGCAGCGCAACGCCTTAGCTGACTGACCCACATAGTACGGCCCTAAAGTCAAGAATACACCCAATTTTTTGCTCAGCCGACCTCGATCACGAAACTCGGACACGAAAATTTCGACCTGATAAAAAAAAAAAAATGAAAAAGGATGGAGACCCCTAGTGCCCACTGTTTTGACAGGTGGACTTGTCTTTTCCAAGGCGGCCGTGTCATCCCAGGTGAGTTAGTTTTATACACACGGTGATGATTAAATTTTAAGGAATTTCTAAAAATATCCCACGGCAGACATCATATTCACGTCCTTGAGCGGTATTATTTGAAGAGGCAGACATTTTTAGGACACAAAATCGGAACACATATTCAACTATAGATTGAGTTGCTCAATACCTGGTTAATACCACCGCTTAATACCACCGCTCAATACTCAATACTCAATACCACCGCTCAATACCTGGTTAATTTATTATTTTATGGCACATATTGCAATTTACGAATTGTAGCTGGTTATTTTGCAAGACGATTATACTTAAAGTTAATTTCCAGGATTACACCCCTTTCGAGATATTATTTCCAACGTGCGGGAGAAAATACATGGACGTTCCTGTTACCTTTGTGCTTCAATGCATGAAAGAGCGTTTTGTTGAAATGTAAGTGGAACAACGATGCGTTTTTACTTCGAGTTCGATGACGCATATCTCCAAACTGGTGTCATTCTGCAAATTCATTCGAAGTGCATACACCTTGTAAATTAACTCACCGGCTACAGTTCGTAAATTGCCATATGTGCCGTCACGTAATTATTTAGGAAGTTAATTCGTGAATTGTGGTTAATTAGTTGAATATGTTTTGATTTCTTCTGCTAGTATTGTCCGCCTCTCCGAATAATCCAGTTCAAAGACATGAATTATGCTATCTGCCGCGGGCGATTTTTCAGAATTTCGGAAACATATGATCACCCCGTATAGTGTTAGTATGTTGACGTCATGTTGTTGATGGTGCGACAGTGAGACAGAGAACGTCGCATTTGAGGGAGAAGGGATGGTCTGTGTGTCATAGCAAAGACCGTTAACAACCTGTTCAATGCATGCAGCGCATTCTGGTTTTAACCAGTATCCGACTAAGTTGTCGGTAGCTTAAGTGGGTTCCATTTCACTGCTGAAGCACGCCGCGAAAAACTGGGATTGCAGCTTTGACCGTCCGTCTGCACTTCCCGTCGCCGTCATCAACTTGTTTTGTCGTAGCGTCACATCTTCATAATATTATTCTATACATATGGCGAATCACACAAACTAAAAAGCTTCTCCCAGTACCGCTACTCCGTTGCTAGCGCAGAAAACGGGCTTATACATGGAACGCATTTCGATCGACCCGCACGAGCGGTGCCAGTGCGTGAATCTTTGCTCTCCCTAATTAACGAATCACGATAAACGCCCGCACTTCGTAGGCTGCTATGGGTTTCGCAAATGCTAACACAGCTTGCAAGAAACAGCGCATTAAATTTCATGGTTTCGTCATGGAGGTGTAGCATCCAATATGCTGTGTCACCTTAGTCGTTACAGCGTTCTCAAAAATGCCCCGATGGTATTAGCATACCTGCCAAGCAGGAACAATGAAATTCGCAAAGATCTCACAGTCATGACAAAGAGAGGGAGGGGGAGGTGAGGTACCTCTTGCTGCGGCGAGTGTCAGCGTCGGCGGCGTAACAAAGCGAACGAGCACTGCGAAAGATGAAAGAGCGAACGTGGAGCGGGAGATTGAAAGACGCCAATGGCGGAGACCAATGAGAGCGGCCCCTTCAGTGACGTGCGCGCGGGAAAGTGGTGTCATGCGGACCCGCCCGACCGCTCGATGCGTACTCGTATCTGGTCTCAGCAGGACCGCTCGTTTCATGCTTTCCTCTGCTCGCGTCGGCTTTCACTCGGACCTGCTTTTTTGGTCTCGTTCGCGCTTGTTTCGATTGTCACGGTTTGTGATCTTGTAATCTGATAGCATGCGCGACGCGTATTGTGTACTACTTTCTGGAAGCCACGCGGCACCAGCGATTACAGTGGAGCCTTCGACGAGTCATGTACGAAAGCCGACTCGCTCGATCCGCAGATCAGACTACGATCGCCGACTCTGCTGCATCTCTCTCTCAAATTCTTTGCCTCAGTATATCGTGAAATAAAAACACGCATAGAGCTGCGCTCAAATATCACATTTGGGAGTATCGTAATCGTCGGTGATTTTTTTTTTCTGTGCCAAGCTTCTGTCGAAAACATACGCGCTTTATTTGCGATGATTTAATTTTAGATGCGGCACACAAGCAGCAGCAAATTAGAGAGACCGCAAAGAGTAAAAAGCAGCACATTTTTACATCGCAGTTACTTCCCAGGTAGCACGAACCCATCTAAAAGACGTCTACATTTGGGCTTGTTCAAGCCAAGAAGTTGTCTACTATCCGGCTTCTACAAGCCGATTAGTAGCCTTAGAACTCCACAAGCACTCCTGAAGCCAAGCTAATGCTCCCTCCGTATTCGTCTTGGGGAAGTCTTGGCAAGCTGTTCGTTAGACTATCTGTAGAACTTTCGTATAAAGGATTATTTTGCTTGCCGGAGAAATTATGCAATCCACCTTGCAAAAGAAAAAGGTTAAATAATGCATATGTTAACCATGCACTAATGCAGATCGCTGGTCCTGATATGCTTTTCTTCTAACCAGTCTTGTGATACAGGATTTCTAACCAATGTAGATATATTGAATGTGACTGGCTTTACCTTCAAAACTAAAACACACCAAAGCTACTAAGCTGAAAAAGTTCAGTATAATGGTCTAAATGCATGCTTTTGAAAAGGCATAAATATTAAAAGGAGCCACATAGATTTCACAGTTTGTAATAAAATCTGTGAAGGTATAATGTTGAGAGGCCGTGTGTGACATGCAATTTCTACAGTGCTGTTCACTTGCAAAGTGTATTAATGTTCTTGCGAGTCTATTCACTTCGGAAGAATGTTATTTCAGTGCATAAATGACATTGTTGGCATATGTATGTATACATGTTTGCACGTCACAGATGGGCTCTCACTATTATACCTTGACAGATTTCATTACCAAACTATGGAATCTATGCAGCCTTTAATATTTATGCCTTTGGAAAAGCATGCATTTAGCACATAATACTGAACTTTTTTCAGCTTAGTAGCTTTGCGTGTTTTTATTTTGAAGTTAAAGCCAGTTGCATTCAATATATGTACATTTCCTAGAAATCCTGAATCGCACCACTGGTTCCAAGAAAACAATAGCAGTACCAGTGATCTGCATTAGCGCACGATTAATTTGGGTATACTGCTAACACAAGCAAAATTCATGCAGCACACAAGGGCACATTGAAATGAGGCACATTGAAGACATCTTGTAAAATGCCTCTTCTGTAGCCAGCATTTCATAACAATGTTTAAGAGGCAGCAAAATTAGCAAAAAACAAAATTTTATTCTTGCAAATTATGTACATGTGCTTGTCCTGCTTTGATTCTGACTAAATATATACATAGGAAATGAATGGCATGTAATGCCGTGCACTGATTGACTAGACTGCATATATTATGGATTGCATGTCTAGAAAAACTGAACCAACATCTTAACAGAACTAAGGAGGACGAAAGGCATGTCAGCTGGCGGCAGGTCCAGTATCCTTTGATGCATCTGCACCAGTCGAAAAAAGGGAAAAAAGACCAGACTCACTTATAGTAAGGCCAGTAAAAGCCAAATGCTTAGCATAAACATGACTAAGAAATAATCTCTACATATTAGAAAAATTAGCGAATACACTTTGTTTTCTCTCGGTGACTACTGTTAAGGGCATGTAATGCGCACACCACTTTCAAACATTATAGAACTGATGCACTCATGATGCATAGTTATACTTGTTATAAGCCTGGCCTTTCAGTGGCTGTCCCCACAAGACTGAACAATGGCATAAAAAAAAACAAATACAACACATAAAAAACTGCTTAAAATCTGCAGGCATAAGCATAGTGCCAGAAGACAGGTATAATTCATTCTATAATTTAAAGTGCCTTTTCACGTTCACCTAAAGCATCTCCCATGTCCTTTTGCTGCCTGGAAGTAAATATTTATATCTTTCTTTTACACTGCATCATGTAAGCAAGTGGCCCTGAACGCCAACTCTACTTGGGGTTCCCAGAATTTATTGTCTGAAGTAAAATTCTTCAGAATGTATACAAGTTTCCCTATGGCCACAGTAAAGCATGATGTCACAACATCATGCATAGATGGTCGTTGGAAGTTATCTGGCGATTGAGAACAGACTGATATAAGTAGAGTTTAGAACGCCAAGACAAAATATTAATCCCATACCATGCACTTCTGATCTAGAACCAACAGTCGATTTTAATGAGATGCAAACATGCTACATGATGCTGACTCAGTTAAAAATGTAAGTATATCTTAAATTTCTATATAAAATTACCTGAACACTAAGCTTAACGTAACGTGCTGGCTTTTTATCTGCTCGCAAACTGCAATTCTTCAACCAGGCAGTTGCTGCTTGGCGAATGGCATCGGTCATCACATTTTCCCACGTGGTATTGCTATGAATAGCTTCTGGAATACCAAACCATCTAGTCAAACAGTGCAAGTAGCACGTGTACACGGTATCAGCAGTTGTGGCTGATATCCGAACCATTGCTACATACGAACAGATTTGCAACTCGTAAATAAAATTTGTGGAACATCAGTTCTATGGAACTGCAAGGGGGAGGAAGGCTTATAAAAGAAAAAGATGTCCACCCGACTTAGCTACACTGGATGGATGATATTTTTTTTCAAATGTGTTCATGTTTTTATTTTATTTTTTTCATTCAAAATAGCATGTATTTTGTGAGTAAGAGTCACTGCACTTTATCTCTAGGCCCAGTCAAACAGCAGCCCTCTAATCTTACCTTCCATGACACTGTAGACATGCATGTCCCTGAAGCTCTTTTTCCGCTGCTGGCCTAGAGTCTAGCTTAAGTTTCCACCAAAACAGTCTGAAAATAGTGGGTAGGATGCCCGCAGTAAAGCTTCTTAAGTACCAGCCCCCCATAACAGAGAGCCGTTGTATCTGAAAAAAAATTTGGAAGAGAACAAAAGGGATTCAAAGCCGAAAACACCAAATATACACACTGTGGATATTACAGTGGCTGCATGAAGGCGGGTATTAAATCCGCAGAAAAGGTAAGGCAGATGACACTAGATGATTATGCATTCCAGAGAAATTACTGCAGCAATATTTACACACAATAACTGCCAAGATGTAAACAGCCATAGTATAAAAAAGTATTAACTGAAACTACTGCGTATACAACTCAAAAACATGAAGCCACACAATTTCAATAAAACAATGAAGTCAATTTAACATGCATATAAAAGGCATTAGTTACACCTGGCACGAGTTATTATAAAAATGTGCTCATGTAGTCAATTAATAAAGCTTTTACTTACAAGGTGTCATCAGAATGCAGGATTGGAGCTCTGCTCGGATTCTAATGTGGTCACGGTTTTTTTGTTCACCAAAGGCAGCTTGTAATCAGCCACTGCCATTCTGCCAGTTTCGTTGGGAACACTGAGAGCTGCTAGGAGCCTTTCATCTTGACGTCTTATAGTCTTCCCATGTCTGTGATTAGTACGTGAATGTCTGAAAGCACCTAGAAAAGATAGACAAGAGCCATGCACACTTTGACAGCTTGGACGGTAGCTAATAACATGTTGCACGACGCAACTTCTACATGCATGAGTATACTCCTATATAGCTGCACATGTTCGATCCTGTTCTGCTCGTTGTAAGTATTTCAAGTCCCATCCAAGCTTTTGGGAACTAGTGCCATCATTTCCTATCTGAGGTGCAACCTGGCTCAAGATTATGTCACTATGGTTGGTATTCTTCGCTGAAATCATGGCCTCACTGCACTACGGGTAGCATTCATCCATAGAAGTGCTTGCATTGGGCAGGCTGTCATACTTTTGCTGTTCAAGGCCTTGGGTACTACAAAAAATGAATCAAAGCGTATCTTATACAACGGGCAACAAGGGAGTTCGCACAAAGTCTCATTTTGTTTTTGTGCGCCGCTTTGCTTTTGGATAACGTAGGTACAGCGCAACAATTTTTGGAAGGGACCAATTAGACAGGAAAACGCTGGTACAGCGTATCCGTTTCCTTACAAAAGTTGTTGCGCTGTACCTACGTTATTCAGTATGTACCAACTCGCCCAAATCAAGCTGTTGTTTTGCATTTGTTCTTCACAAACTGAATGCAGCGGACGCACATAAAACGCACGTGCTTACGTCTCGATGCAATCAGTCGGGGACGCAGATATATTATTCGCATAGTGATGCAGTTCTAAGACCATCAACGAAGTAATATAAGTCAATAAGCGACATAGCTCGCGTTTATATAATTACAGCACCAGCTTAAAACATTCGCAACTTTCGACCACGAGGAAACTAGGCGGCGATTCCGCGAGAAGTGGTTCCCGATGTAACAATTTTAGCACCATCAGTCGATGCTAACAGCAGTGAATGATCCCACACCAACCAAAATGTAATCCCAACCTGACGAGCTTATATATAGTGTCCGTGACATCGGACGTGCCGCGAGGAAATTCGAAACAACAGCCGTTGCATGAGAAACAATCAACCAAGAGGGTCATGGTGCTACAATCGTGTGACAGAGCTTTCTAAAGAGAGAAAAACTTTAACCACTTACCAAAACGAAGCTGAGCCATCAACGCAGGAACACACAGAGAATGCGATGTGCGCACGAAAGCGACCCGCTGAATTCTTTGCAAAGTGCGGGCGCGCGGCCATGCGCGACACTGCAAGCGCGAACGGAGACAATGCACGGCAACGGCAGCATGGCAGGCGCGGGAGCTAGCGTTGGAAGCGGCCAAGCCATAGTAGCGCACCAACTGTTGTGCCACACCATGTTATACTAGCCTGTGAAACTTCGTTCAAAATGTTTTATTAAAGCTTTTACGAATTGTGTAATAACGGCACACATTTTATTGAAAGGTTTTGTTGTATTGCCATCACCCGCACACGAAACTATGGCGCGGCTTTCAGTTTGAGCTGACGCGGTAGGTTTGAATTGGCCATGGAGGAAGGTACCTTCCTCAATGGCTGATACTTAGTACGCGCGCTGTAACCGTCTAACTAGCGGCCTATGCGAAATCGACTCCAGCATAAACCTTGCAGTACGCTGGTAATACACTGTTTTGTGCGGAGAGCTGTTATATGACGATACCATAACGATGTAATCATTCCATTGATGGTGCTGTCGAAGGAATCGTTGCAAGCTGGTAGTAAAAATGTGCGCAAGTTTTGCTTGCAAGACTTGGAGATTGACTTTAAAAACGTCTACCAGAGCCTGTACGTCTCCACCAGGTCTTACAGCAGAAGTCTTCAAGACTAGACATATAAGCTATACAGAAGACGTCTAATTTGGAGCTTAACTTAGCACTAGCCGTGTCAAGCTGGGTCAAGCCGAGTCAGGAAGGCTTGTAGCCGACTTTTGCTTCCTGGGTTCTTCAGCAACAACCCTGCTGTAGATTTCGTCTGCTTCAAGAGCGCGTATAAATAAACTTGCTTGAAGGAAGTATACCCATGTGGTATGGTGTCTTGCGCTGCCATAAATGTGTAGCATGGGAACCATCGATTATTCCTTCTTGTATGCGCTTTTGGCACTGGTAAAGCGGCCCCATCCTTTGGCACCTTAAAAAAATTTTGCGCGTCTATTTTAAGCCTTGACGAAACATTTGTAAAATTGTAAATGCAGTGAAATTTGTTAAAAAAAGTTGTCGCAGTTTCACCAGAAAGGCGAAGCATCAATTGCGATAGCAAATTTGTAGAGAGCTATACGGAGTAATGATATTAGCTTTATCAGCTGTATAAACTTGGACATGCAGCAGCACCGGCAACACGCAGAACTATTGTCGACGCCTTCGGCGTTTTGCCCGCGTTCGCTCAAAATGCGTGCGGCGTTGGTGACTGTTGCCGGAGCCTCTGTTATAAATAGGCACTTGGTGCCGCAGCTAAACGTCGCCTCCCTTCCCTCCCCCTCCCCCCCTCCCCCTCCCCCACGGCCTCTCGCGCGTCGGAAGAAGGCGCGTTTGCTCTACATATATGGTGATTGTAAAGGAGGAAAGAGACGCTTACTTCTGCAGCCCTTCTAAGCGAGCACGGCGCAGAACGCGCGTTTGTTCTCCGCCGTGCGTTCACTCCCCTTGAAAGCGCGCGCCCCTCGCGCCCTTTCACTCGCACATACAGCGTTCGGCGCGCGGCGACGATTTCATCTCCATTGACGTCATACGGAACCTCACGGCGACGGCGACGGCGACGGCGACGGCAGAAATCTGCTTTTGAGTGTCCATATAATTGCTATCGCAATAAAAAATAGGGCAAATATGTACAGGCAAAGAAGCGATTACAGTCTAACCCGGATATATCGAATCTGAAGGATGGATGGATGGATGAATAACTTTATTAGTGTCCTTTAGGGCGCGTGCTAGCGCGCAGCGGGCCGCTCCCACCTCGGGACAGAAAGGCCGAGCCTCTCCGCCGCGTCGCGGGCCCGTTGGACAGCCCATAAAGATCACAAAAAATTTCGATATATAGGTAATTCGATATCTAAATAACTGGCCCTGAAACAAGCGACGGCTTACCGATTCGTGCGTCCGAGGGCCGCTATGTTACTGGACGCCACTCGGAAATAAAAGCAAGCACACTTTATTTACCTGCAAAAACATTGCTGGATAACTTTCAACTTCATTGCAAATTGTAAGTTAATCTTTTTCTTTACACTTGAAGCGGCCATCGCTTGCGGAAAATGAACTCACGAATAGGCACTCAACTCCGACGACGACGCCACGAAAATCGGAAAGAAGGAATGTTGACGGTCGAGGTAGCATGCATGCTAGCCGAACAGCTCGACAGGGCTCAAATTACTGCACATTCTCTTCTCCAACTCCAGGTTCCAGAAGACCTCAAAATGCACAAAGTGCACATTGAGGTCTGCGGTGTGGTGCCGCGTTCGGTATATCGAATGTGCTGGTGAACGGGCCTTCTATAAAGGCGTGCACCAGCCTTATACATTTGCATTCGATTTTCAAGGGGATTTTCCAGCTGTTTGATATTAACATCATTTCTGCGTCGTTATTCTCTTTGGTGTTGTCGCTACCTAACGCTTATATTCAAGAAATCACTATCAACTAGCACAGTTCCTTCGTCGTGGAAAACAGCAATAGTTATTCCGTTATATAAATCTGGCGACAAGAAGTGTCTGTCAAATTACAGGCCGATCTCTCTAACATCGTACTCCTGCAAAATGTTGGAGCACATACTACACGGGCATATTTCTGACTACCTTGCTAATAACAATATTTTATCTAACTTTCAACACGGTTTTCGGCGTGGTTACAGTACTATTACTCAGTTGATAGAATTTAGTCACGACATTGTCAGTACACTTGATTTAGGTTACCAAACTGATTCTATCTTTATCGACCTCTCAAAAGCTTTTGATACAGTTACCCACTCCAAACTTTTATGCAAGCTTGACTCGATATTTAACAATTCCTCTCTTGTTAACTGGATCACTAGTTTTCTCAGTGACCGTTCACAAAGCGTTCGTTTCAGGAACACCAACTCTGCCGCTGTTGACGTAACTTCCGGTGTACCGCAGGGTTCTGTCCTGGGACCCTTACTTTTTTTGCTGTATATTAATGATTTACCTTCCAGCATACCTGTCAACATACGCTTATACGCGGACGACTGCGTGCTTTATCAAACTATAAACTCACCTAAAGATCATATTCTTCTTAATGATTCTTTTGACTATTTCTGCCAATGGTGTAAAACCTGGCAAATGACTATAAATTTCAAGAAATCCGTGTACATGTCATTCTGTAGGCGTTTGTTTCCATCCACATTTTCTTATGCATTTAACGGTGGCGCACTGGAAAGAGTGTCCGAATATAAATACCTGGGTCTTTATTTTACTAATAACATGTCTTGGTCTCATCATATAAATTATATTTGCAACAAAGCACTTAAGAAGCTGGGCTACTTACGGCGTACTTTGCGCACAGCTCCTTTAAATACTAAAGTAGTCGCTTACAAATCAGTTATCCGGCCACATATGGAGTATGCTTGTGTGGTATGGAATCCGCATAAGAAATCAGACACCATGAAATTGGAAATGGTCCAGAAAAAAGCTATCCGGTTTATCTACCGTCGTTATGACAGCAACTTTTCTCCGTCTTCTAAACTTTCAGAGTTAAATCTAACAACTCTCAGCACCCGTCGCAACATAGAATCCCTAAAGCTATTGCATTCACTAATTAACTCATCGAACAATTCTTGCCTTAGCAAATACATAAAATTTGTGGAACCTTCCTCATCTAGGAGATATCACCATCTTAATATTGTACCTTATCGGTCACGAACAGATGCGTTTAAATATAGCGTTTTTCCTTTAACCATTGATTATTGGAACTCTCTGCCTGGTGCCATTCGCTCCCTTCCTCTGGACGATTTCTTGCTCAAGCTTGACTGTTATTGATTTATCTTTTGTGTTGTTTGTTCTTGCTTCGTGCTGCTTATATTTGCAATTTGTGTACGCTCTACAACTGTATAATTCCCCACTCCTGCCATAGCCCTAACAGGGCTGCAGTATGTAAAAAAAAAAAAATAAAATAAATAAATAAAAAAAAAATAAAATAAAAAACATGTGGGTTCGATATATCCGGGTTCGACTGTATGTGCTCCTTTGCAAGAACTATCTAGCGAGGATACGCCAACTATACTTCGTTTCACGGTGTAAGAAGACAGGTGATTCGACGGCGGTGCGAGGTTAGGTTAGGTTAAGTGACTGTTAGTGTGACTGTTACGCACGCCGCTGCTGCAAGGGGCAGCACCTGTTCTGGGGTCGTACATTTTCGCTCGATTTGCTGCCGCTTCTATGGGCGCGCGCGGCAGAGGTGCTTTATCTCGATCCACATATGCCGTTCGCCTGCATAAAACAACTCTTTTTGGTTGGAAGAACGTCTCTTTATATTTGCGCTGACATTCCGAGTTATAATTTGACTCGAGACCGCATGAGTGATTTATTAATTGAGGGCTCAAGCAGCTGTCATCTCAGCGTATGGCTGCATTAGACTCTAATTTTGATATTTACGAGAAACACGGGCAATATAATTGCCTACTTACTGAAAGTGCCAATGTGAGCACCGTGCAACAGGCATTCAGAGGAGTGCTAGAGCACTAGACACACACAGCTGCCAACATGTACAATTACCCGCCGTGGTTGCTTAGTGGCTATGGTGTTGGGCTGCTGAGCACGAGGTCGCGGGATCGAATCCCAGTCACGGCGGCCGCATTTCGATGGGGGCGAAATGCGAAAACACCCGTGTACTTATATTTAGGTGCACGGTAAAGAACCCCAGGAGGTCGAAATTTTCCGGAGTCCCCCACTACGGCGTGCCTCATAATCAGATCGTGGTTTTGGCACGTAAAACCCAATAATTCAATTTAACATGTACAAGTCATGTGTTGCTCAATCTGCAAAGTGTCCCGGCACAATTTGAAGCGTGCTATAATCGGTTTCTCAATTGTGTTAGGAGTGCAATAGCCAGAGGAAACTGCATTCGCTTTCCTCATTTTTATTGTAAGAGAAGTAATGCCCAGCATTACAGCAGGTCGTTTATCTCGTTTAAGGAAACACGTAATTATATAATTGAATGGTTAAAACAAAAAATTAAAAACAAAATAGAAGCAACGCAGAAACACAACCAGCACTACATCTATTTGTTCCCTTCAGCAGACGCTGTGTCTTCAGCTTCCTGTGTCTTGACGAGACACAGGAAGAGGCCATACCGCTCTCACGGTCCTACGCAGCCAGCAGACTTCGAGTGCTTGCACAGGAGATCACGCTCTCTTTATGGTGCACACCAAGCGGCCAGACCAACCGGAGCAATCGTCAATACCACCTGCCCTCTTTGATGCAGCTATGTATGCCAACTGGACTCCGCCGAAGAGAAGCCACTATGCTTTATCGCTTATGGCTAGGGGTGGCATTCACTAAATCTTATTCATTTCTTATTGGAATGGCCGACAACGCTCTTTGCAATGCCTGTCTTTGCGAGGAGACGCTGGAACACATTCTATGCGACTGTCCTGAATATAATGTTCAGAGACAGTCCCTGGCCGTCCGTTCTAGCGCAACTTGACAACAGACCAATGTCAGTTGAAGTGATCCTCATATGTCGTCAACAGAAGACATCGCAGCTGAAGGCGACGAAGGGACTACTTCGGTTTTTAAAAGAAACGGGCTGGGACGTACAAGCGTCTGTGACAGTGATGTCACGTACCACGCAAGAGTGACGGACTGTGACTGACGATGTGTGTGACGTGCTGTATGCTCTCTCTCTCATTTCCCCTCATCCCGCTCCCATGTGTAGGGTAGCAAACCGGTTGTGCTGAACTGGTTAACGTCCCTACCTTTCCTTCTCCACTCTTTCCATCCTTCAGCAGACGCGCACGGTTGCAAGCACCTTGTAAGCTTGGGCCGTATCGACTATCCGTTGGATCCCTGCTCGCGGGCCTTGTTCTGATCTTCGCGGACTTTCACAGGTAGCTGGGGCAGTTCGGAAAGATGGTTGGAACTGCATCTGATGAAAGAACCGCACGACGAGTTGTGCTGGCCAGCACGACACCACCACGTCTTGCTGATGTAACGACTGTCGAAATGTTTTTTGCAGACAGGGTCAGTGGATCGGAGAACACGGTCGCTGCTGGGAATGGCTTTTCGCCACGCTTCCACGCGAGCTTCTTTGGGAGCGCCGAAGAGCGATACCGGCTCCTTACAGGACGCGTAGCCGCTATTGCGCCCGACTACACGAAACACTTTTTGCCCATATTAAAGCACAATTGCGCACTTCCTGCAGCACCCACATACGCAGAAGATTCAGACAGCGGATCAGAGCACATCTCTGCAGTGCAGTCGAAGGGAATCATTAGACGGTCCCGCACATCGCCCTACACCTTGCAGCTAAGCTGCCGATCACCCAATCAGGGCGCGTCAGCGATTTGATACCACGAAACGGCTCTTCAACTGGCCAGACGGAGCAACAATTCGTAAGAAGCGCACCCGGTGCACGCTCCGATTGACTCCGATGCGGCGAGCAGCGGCTAGCAGCGGCAAGCCCAGCGCGCCGTCTGCTTGAGCAGACGACGCGTCTCTCTCGTGTGGGAAATGACGGTATTTTGACAGTAAGCGGCATGAAACCTACTACATGCTCAGAATTAGGCGTCTAAATACCGAAAAATGGCATATCATTAGGTATGGGTGTTTCAATGCTGACGGAGGTCGTAAATTATCCACGCTTGTGGCGCTGCTCCATAAAGCGCCAGCAAAATTGGCTGATAGCAAGGCCCCCTGAACACGTGCTGCCATTAGCGGCGGCGCTCACTTCCGGCCACACGAAGTGGCCGCTCTCTCGCCCCAGCGCAGGTGCGCCGTCGGAGCACCTCTCTTCTTACACGTGCTTCGTTTCATACTCGGCGCGCAGCGCTATGGAACCTACGCAAGAAGTTCCGTCATGAAAATGTATCACTCTGCAGGTCCCGTCTATGCTTCACTGTGCGCCAACGACGTTTGCCCGAGCAAACATACACGTGCGGATGCCGTGACGGGCTGCAAGTGAAAAAAGCCGAGGTTTCGCCCGAAAGGTGAAACATTAATCGTGATAGAATTAATAGAGAGCTATACGGAGTAAGGATAGTAGTTTTATCGGCTGCTTAAACTTGGACACATTCGCTTACTAATGGAATTACCAAGCATGGTGTCAGCGCGCACCAGCAAACATGAATATACAGCACACTCGATGACCGCAAACAACCACTGTCAAAACGCTGGCGTGAGCAAGCGCGGTCGCAGGAGCGACCGAAGGTTCGTGCGGTCTATCGCTTCAGCGGAAAATGAGCGGCAAAAGCACAGTGCATACAAAGGTAACAACCATGTGGGGATCGCTTTCAAGATACGGTGCACGAGACAGCCCGCAGCCGCGCACGTACAAGTATGCAGTTGGTGATGAATGTAGCGCGCGTTTTGTAGCGCAAGGGCCAAACATGGCCAAATAGCGCCAGGCCAGTGTTAATGAGTTCGAATTGGAGCGATGAATTACGAGTGCTGGATATGACGTGGCTGTAAGGGGGCCTTAATATAGTCGCTGTAAAGTGCATAAAATCTACATGTAATAAGATTATGGCAATGACTGATGGCGTGTGCTATGAGCATGAAATATGCATTGCGAATAAATTTTACAATATACAAAATATGTCGGATGCGAAAATTGGCATGAATCACTATTGCCGAAACACAGCTAGCCCTTGAAACATAAAGGCCTGGAGACATGTGCTATAAAAACTATAACAGCGGCATCCTCTGTAGAGAGGATGCGCTACGAACTTAATGTGCAAATAACACGTAGCACAACATCATTCAAGAAATCGAGGACTGATTTGGTGCATTGGCGGTTCTTCACCAATAAACATAATGGAATGGACAGGGATATGATAGCGGTATGCTACAGGAAAATGTTTCCTTCTCTCCATTTCGGCTTCCCGACACTCCAGCAGGACGTGGAGGGCGGTCAGCCTCTCACCACATCTACCACAGGTTGGTGGTTCATCACCAGTCAGCAAAAAAACTATGGGTGCCGTACGTGTGTCCTATTCTGAGACGACAGATAGACGACAGAACGCCGTGTTTTTGTTGTGGAGGGCCAATAACCTAACTGTGGCTTAATCGAGTAGAGCTGCTTATTTGTTACGGCGTCCCACCAGCGTCGCCAGTGGCTTCGCAGTTTCGGTCGCAAAAAAGGCTTGAGATTGGTGGCAGGAATGGTAGCGGTAAGATTAATAGCTTGAGGTGTAATTGTTGTGGTCATTTGGTCTGCTAGCACATTACCCTCAATACGTCTATGGCCAGGAACCCAGCATATTGTCACATGTCTACCGTGCGAATAAATATTGCACAAGTATGAGTAAAGCTCAATTAGAACAGGGTTTTTGCGTTTTCTTAAGGACATTAGTGCTTTTACAACACTTAAGGAGTCCGTGAATATTATTGCCTACTGTAGTTTTAATTTCTTAATGTCTTTAACCGCAGACAGTACTGCATAGGCTTCTGCAGTAAAGATACTTGTATAGGGGTTCAATACGTCTGATTCAGAGAAAGAGGGACCAACAGCCGCGTAAGATACACCACCACGAGTCTTTGACCCGTCGGTGTAGAATTCATAGCAAGAGTACTTTGAATGGAGTTCACGGAAATGCATTGTGATTTCGAGTTCCGGAGCGGGCTTTGTGACTTCTACAAAGGATACATCACATTGTATGACCTGCCACTCCCAAGCAGTGTTGCCAGGTCCGACGAGGCGGCGTAGCCAAGAGCTAGCGAAGTTGTAGCCCAAATATAGCCAAGCAGAAAAAAAGTGCAAAATATTTCGTAGCCAAATATAGCCATTTTTATTTGAAATTTTATTTGTGTATACATTTTCACATTCGTCTGCGGCAATCCTTTTTGCACAACCCGTCGTAACAAAGTGTCCGTGCCGCCGTGACGGTCGGCCTTTCACATCAACAACAGCGACATCATGCTTGCACTGAACACTTTTTGGTTGGCCCCGGAAGCTCTTAACTTCCAGCGAATCGCTGCAGAGGGCCAATCAGTGTTGTTATTTTGTGACAGATAGTACTAAGTTATTATTTTTAGTTATTTAGAGTAATAATAACTACGAACTATGCTATTTAGCTGCCGTGACCACAAAATACTGTTCAGCGTCATCGATCTCTCACGTTATCTCTGCCTACGGCGTAAAAGTTCAGCTGTCCAGTGATCTGCGATGTGCTCACGGCCTCTTTTTTGATGAGCTAAAACAAGTATTTCGCGCTATGATATCTTGCGTTATTTGTCTCATCATCCTTTCTTGTTTTCCCGTTTATTAGTTTTTTTTTGTTTTTCAATTAGCTTGGCCCGGATTAGCTGGGACAGACACTACCTATATAGTGTGAATTTACATCGACCTGGCCGCCATGTTAGGTCTCTAGCACGCCAAAAACATGCGTTAAGAAAAGGGACAGGCTACAGATGCCGCTCACTGTCTGAATCGGTGTAAACGGAGCTTTAAAAGATTACTGCGCAAACCGGCACACAGTGTAAGAAACGTGCAGTCGTTTTCGACGACGAGCACGTCCCGAGCGCAATTCGCTCGAAATGGTAAAAGCCGTGACGGCTCATAAACAAATTGATAACAGTGGTAATGCTTTCAATACGGATTAATGTCAAAAAGCAAACCATGTTGATGACTAATAAAGTTTTAGAATAGGGGCCCCTAACGTTTGGGGCCCCATATAGAGAGAGAGAGAGACAAAACTTTATTTTGATGACGCACGGAGAAGCGTCGATCTCCGTGGTGGGTGGAGCTTTCAGTCCAGGGCCCCAGCGGCGGTGGCAGCACTTTCGGCTCTGGCGATAAGCTTTCATTGATCCTCCAGTGCCGAGCCGGTCAGCACCATCTCCCACTGCTCGTGCGTTGCGTTTCGATTTGGGGAGTTATTGGGGATATTTTGGCATGCCCATGTGGTGTGGTAGAGGGTAGCTCGCTCTGTACAGAAAGGACAAAGGGGCTGATAAAGGGTGGGGTACATCGCGTGAAGGAGCGTGAGGTGAGGATAGGTGTTGGTCTGGAGTTGCCTCCAGGTCGTGGCTTCAGCTCTGGTGAGGGATGGGTGGGGTGGCGGCATCGTTCTTCTCGAAAGGCGGTAGTGCTCCAGTATATCGTAGTAAGTTTGTAGTGTGTCTGGACTTGGGTCTTCTGGCGTCTCTTGCAGTGCCCGGTTGCAGTGACCTCGGGCTATCGTGTGTGCACGATGGTTTCCGCTGACGCCTTCATGTCCCGGTGTCCAAATTATCGTGGTGCGGGGTATTTCGTTGAGGCGATGTAGAATATCGCATGCGATTTTATGTAGATGGCCGTTCGCGTAGGCTCGACATGCTGACTGACAGTCTGTAAAAATATATCGCTCTTCGTTTTGTCTCGATGCCGAGATGGCGAGGGCAATAGCGGCCTCTTCGGCTGCGGCGACGTTCTGCGTACGAACGGAGGCGGATACCAGTTCTTGCTGTCTGTGTCCAGCCACGCTGATTACCATGCCCTCTCCATTCGGGTACATGGCCGCATCTGTCCAGCGAGCAGTGGAGAGAGTGCCGTATCTCCTTTCCATTGTTATCGCTCGTGCTTTTCTCCTGCCCAAGTGATATTCCGGGTGCATGTTACGCGGAACAGGCGCCACCATTATTTGCTCGTGTAGGGTCTTGCGGAGTACTTCTTGATTGTTGGTTGTCGCCACGGGGTATTGCAACCTTCGAAGTGTTGCTCTGCCTGTTCTAGTGAGGTTGAGGCGCGTGATTTGCGCACATAGAGCTTTGCGGGTGTTAGCATTGGGGCATGCAGGAATGAAGAGTTATGGAATAGGCGTTTTGCGTTTGCGGATAGCGTGTTGTGTTTGCAGAGTCACTACGGCGTCAAAGAAAAGCTGTTATAAATATTTAAACAAAATATACCATTTTTGATCAGAAAAGTAATTTAGACTTTCGTGTTTTCGCCTTTAATTACAATTTAGAACTTATTCTATAAGCAGCATGCAGCTTGTTGGGCTTAGTTTTGAGTAACCAACTTCACTCACCTTCACCCAGCCAAGTCAATTCGTGATAGGCCTACAAGCCATGAAATCGACATTTGAATTCGGAATCAGCAGCGTATAATGAAGCAATCTACATTACACATGTTAGTTGAGAGAAATCGATAACCGCAATCACTTCTTCTAGCTTACGAACTACACGCGTTACCACGAATCGAGCCCAGTTTTGTGCTAGGTTAGAGCCGTCGCTTCGATGGTCGCCGCCATGTTTGTTGACGAAGGCTTTTGGGTTAGCTTTTGGGGCTCCCGCTAAATCGATGAAATAGCGTGCCCGACGCAAAACCCAAACACAGTTTCCGTCTTGCACATGCGCAGTGGCTTCGACGCTATTTCTTTGGGGCCCTAATACGTTTGAGGCCCCTATTATAAAACTCTTACAATTGCTGGGGTTTTACGTGCCAAAACCACGATATGATTGGGAGGCACGATGCAGTGGGGACTCCGGAAAATTTTGATCACCTCGGTTTCTTTAACGTACACCGAAGTACACGGGTGTTCCTGCATTTCGCCTTGATCGAAATGCGGGCGCCGTGGCCAGGAATCATCGAGCCAGCAGCACGACACCTCACAAGCTAAGCTAACACGGTGGGTGAAGTTCATGTTACGTGGTGCACTGATGTCATTGTGGCAACTATACTTCGATATTGGCAGAATGAGTATCTGCATCCGTGACGTTACGGGCAAACCATCTAGAAGTAAGAGCACCAGAACCACCTTTGGTTCGGGCTCTTGCTCCCAATCCTTTTTATACGTTCTCGCATACTTGGCCAACTTCCCCATGTTTGGATTCTCCTCTCTGAGGAGGATCCGATCTTACGTCCAACCTATCGAAATGAATCTCGAATCTAAGCACGAAGCAAAATTCATCTAGCAGGAAAAGGAAAATAGCAGTAAAGCTTCGTGCCAGAATCGTGGAGTAGTTCGAAAGCTGTGCCCGGCGCGATACATCATCCGGAAGACATGGCCATGAACACACTGGAGCGTGTCATCCACTAGTGCTTCCCTTCCTTCATGTCGGCGCCACGATCGCCCGACGACCCCGACCCTATGTTATTGCTCTCCCTTCCTGAGCATAGCCATGTTAGTACAGGGTACTGTGAAAAACCCACTACTCCCAGGTTAATCCCGATGCCCGGGGATCGGGTGCGTAACGGTAAAACAGGGTATACGTTTAAGTGCATCAAAGGTCAAAGCCACCAGCTCAGACAACAGCGCAGAGAGGGAAGGAAAGGCAAAGGGGCGGGGGGGGGGGGGGGCTCATTTCACGCACGCACACACGCGGCCGGCTCAGCCAGCTAAAACACAGCCTTCGAGATGTGCTTCTACCCGATCAGAGCCACCTCTGGAACGTGTATTAGGGCGCCACTTATAGCCCAAACACAGCCAAGTCGCAGATTTTCAGTAGCCCAAATATAGCCACATAGCCAACTCGTCCAAGTCGACGCCAAAAAAATTTTCACGTAGCTTAATTTGGCTATATATAGCCAAACCTGGCAACACTGCGAGTCCCAAGGCGGTCACAGCTTACCTGGAGGCACTGGGCGATGTTCGAGAAGTGGAACATCTATTTCTTCCAGTGAACATCCATAAGTGGAACAACCTATTTGTATGTCGTCTACGTAGACGGAATATAAAATAGCTGGTGGTAATGAACCACGAAGCGTGTTGATCTTCAGTAAACAGTGTGCAGCTGAGCACACCTCCTTGGGGTACACCAGTTTCCTCTATAAATTGACGCGACAATACATTGCCGATTTTCACGCAGTTGGTGGCAGAGTAGAAGCCGTGCCCCCTCCCTCCCGCGCTGCCTTCCGGTTTTCCTCCTTTCGCGTGGGAGGTTAAGTCGCCAATTCTCCTTGCGCCAGGTCGCAAGATACGCACTTGGTGCCGCAGCTAAACGTCGCCTCCCCTCCCTCCCCTCCCTCCCCTCCCCACGGCCTTTCGCACGACGGAAGACGCCGTCCTTACTCTCCGCCGTGCGTTCGCTCTCCGTGAAAGCGCACGTCCCTCGCGTGCGTTAAGTCGCACATATACAGCATACGGTGCGCGGCGACGATTTTATCGCCGTTGGACTTTATACGGAACCTCACAGCGACGACGACGGCGACGGCAGAAATGCGCTTGGAGTGTCCATATAATTGCTGTCCCAATAAAACTCCGCCAGGAAAAATAACGAGAAGTAAATTTATCTAAACCAGCGCATCAGCAGTCGTACAAACACACTTTCTTTTTTGGGGATTCATTCTGTTTCACTCACGTGCTAGTGAAATTAATTTCTTTTAAAATTCGCCGTTTTTCCCGCAGGGCGAAGCATCGATTGTGAAATTAATAGACAACTATACCATCTGACAACTGCTATCACATATAGACAAGTGCTGTCAATTATAATCCCCGTTCTTATATTATTAATAATTCCCTTCTAACTACGGTGACTTTGTACAAGTACCTAGGCGTTAACATTACTAATGATCTTTCGTGAAACTTGTATGTCGAATACATTACTAACAACGCCAATCGCATGCTTGGTTTCCTTCACCGGAACTTTTCCAAAGCCACATTATCCTTAATATTGCTACTATGCAATACCCTAATCCGATCCAAGGTGGAATATGCCTCGTCTGTCTGGGATACCCTAACTAGATCACTAATAACGTCCCAAAATCGTTCTCTAACTATTCGCGCCATTCCACTGTTTCAGACATGAAAAAAAAAATTCTCTGGCCTCTTCCTGACCTTTCTGCACGCCACCAAGCCCGACTGTGCGTATTTCACAAAATTTATTATTTTAATGAAAACTTGAAACAACTGCTGTTCACCCCCACTCATTGTGTATCATAGCGCGTTGACCATCATCTCAAAGTTGAGGTGTCGAATTGCCGTACTAAACGTTATTCCGAATCCTTTGTCCCAAAAACCAGCATCGACTGGAATCACCTGCCTACCTCCGTCATTTCCTTCGCAGCACCCGCATCCTTCAAAACTGCAACTGAAGAAAACTTGTGACCATATATTTATATGCCGGTTTTTTGGAAGAAAGGATTCGGAATAATGTTCTATATATATATATATATATATATATATATATATATATATATGTCAATTTTTGTTTCCACTACCACTCCTCTCTGTAGCACCTCACGGCGTTGAGAGCACCTGAATAAATAAATATGCGTACTAAGGCTAGTAGTTTTATCGGCCGTCTATATTTGTAACCATCCGCTTAATAACCAAATTAACAAGCAAGGTGTCACGCGTGCACAGGTAACCATGAACACATCTCGCTCGATGACCGCGGGAACTCTGTCAAAACACTGGAGTGAGGAGACGCGACAGCAGCAGCGAGAGAATTGACCTCCGCGCCGTCTTTCCCTTCAACGCGAACTAAACGCCGAAGCACAGCGCATACGAAGCTGACGGTACTAGTTTGTGGACACCGCAGATCGCTTTGAACATGGGGCCCTTTAAAGATAGGGCGCCTGCGCGGCCGCCGCAGGCGCCTCTCGTCTCCTGCAGACAACGCTTCTGGCGCTTAGCCGCCGCTTCCCGAGCTCTCACGTTCGGGGTAGCAGCTTGTTGTCGGCGTTGCCGCTTTGCCGCCGCTTCCCTCGCTCTCGCCTCCGGGGTAGCTTGCTGTCGGCGTTGCCGGCGAGCCGCCGCTTCCCGCGCCCTCAAATCCGGGTCCGCTTGGAATTTTTTGCCGCTTTGCGGATGCTTCCCGCGCCTTCAGTTGGAGTGGTCGGTGAAATATACATCCGCAACATGTCGCCAAGTGTGCGATTGAAGCGCTCGGTCAGGCCATTGCTTTGGGGATGGTATGCGGTCGATTTTCGGTGAATAATTCTGCACTCGGCGAGGAGGGCTTCGACACCCTCCTACAAGAAGACATGGCCCCCATCACTCAGTAGTTCTCGGGGAGCATCGTGGCGAAGAACAAGATTGCGAAGGATGAGAAACCGAACTTCACGGGTGGTCGTTGCCGGCAGAGCTGCAGTCTCAGCGTAGCGAATAAGATTATCTACGCCGACAATAATCCACCGATTTCCACACCCGCTGCATGGAAGCGGGCCGTAGAGGTCGATGCCGACGCGGTCGAAGGGACGAGCGGGGCATGGTAGCGGCTGCAATGGTCCGGTGAAACGGTGTGTAGGGCTTGCCCTGTTGGCAAGTAGTATAAGCCTGAATGTACTTTTGCACAAAGTTGTACACGCCTCGCCAATAATAGCGCTAACGCAACCTTGTGTAAGTTTTAAGGTCGCCGGCATGAGCGCTTAGGGGATCAGCGTGAAAAGACGCGCAGATGTCAGAGCGCATATGACGAGGTATAGCAAGGAGCCATTTCCGACCGTCGAGCATATAGTTGCGGTGATATAGAATGTTGTCTCGCACAGAAAAGTGGGTGGCTTGGCGACGCAGTGCTCGTGTCGAAGGGACATCAGACGGAGAGGCAAGGTAGTCAAGTAACATTGCAAGTGTTGGGTCCTTGCGCTGCTCTTTGAGCATGTCGGTGATGGTCAACGGTGACAGGGTGGACGAGGAGCCTGATAAAGACGTCAAGTGAGGCGTCAGTGGGGAGTGGGAGACCGCATCAGCGTCGAAGTGCTTGCGACCAGAGCGGTACATGACGTGGATGTCGTACTCTTGCAAGCGAAGCGCCCAACGTTCTACGCGCCCTGACGGGTTCCACGAAATCCGCCGAGCTGGGCTCCGTGGATTTTCACTGAATGCGCCGTGCCCACGAAATGGCGAACGCCCCCTAGAGTTTGAAGCCTACCTCACGGACGCCAGGACCTCGTTTGCCCCACAATTCCATGACACCCGGTCACCGGCACCCGCCCAAACAGGTCTTCCAGCCCCCTTTTCACGCCGAGCGCAACAAAGCGTCGCTCACCCAGCCCTGCTTCCCGGGAAAACTTAGTCCAGCGACCTGCGGAGGTGAGGTCGCTGACGTTGCGAACGCTGATGATCCTCCACTACGACGACCGCGATATGACGCAATTGAGACGCAGAGAAATCAGTGCAGTTCGGTGTCAGTATCTTGCGACGTACCAGTTACCATAGATGACCACGAAGTCACGGCGTTAGTCGACAGGGGTGCGGACACGTCTGTCATCAGCCAGAATCTCGCATGTATGCTGAACAAAGTTTCGACCCAATGGGCCGGAACTCAGATTCGTACTGCAGGAGGGCACCTCTTAACCCCAATGGGCCGGTACACGGCACGAGTCAACATTCGGGGCTTCACGTACATCGGCGACTTCGTCATTGAACATTCAGGAAGAATCCTGAATGTTCAAAGGACCTTATACTCGGCATGGATTTCCTTCAGGCGAACGGCGCTATCATCAACCTGCAAGAGTCTAGATTCAGCTTCGCTACTACGCAAGCCATAGCGCACAGTAATGACAACGACCGTGACATAGCGCTTTGCGTTGCCGACGATCACGTCACGTTGCCACCCAAGAGCAGTGTGCTTACCCTTGTCCGATGCGACATGGAGGACGTCGCCGAAGGAATTGCTGAGGCAAACATCCCCTTGCTTCTTGAGCGCCACATTTACATAGCCAGATGACTTCTTGAGGTGCAAAACAAATGTTCAGTCGTTTTGCTAACAAACTTTAGCAACTAGTATCGGCATGTACCGCGAAGGAACGACAATCGCATTTCTTCGAGAAATCATTCATGTTGCTGACATTGGCACATTGACAATCGCATTTCTTCGAGAAATCATTCATGTTACTGACATTGGCACATTGGAAATCGCATCGTCTCAGCAATCTGAGTTACCCAGCCTAAAAGAACGGATTCACGTTAACGCTACTCTGCCAGACCATCAGAAAGACCGACTACTGAGTCTCGTGAACGAGTTTGCCGACTGTTTTTCAACGTCGTCCAAAGTACGGCGTACGTCCATCACAAAGCACCGCATTATTACGGATGAATCCGCACGTCCTGTTCGCCAGCATTCTTACAGAGTGTCTCCAGTGGAAAGGGAAGCGATCAAGCAGCAGTTGAAAGAGATGCTCCAAGACGACGTGATCCAGCCGTCCACAGGCTCGTGGGCCTCCCCTGTAGTGTTAGTCAGAAAGAAAGACAACACGTTACGCTTCTGTGTAGATTACAGAAAGTTGAACCGTGTCACCAAGCGCGATGTTTATCCACTGCCACGCATCGACGACGGATTGGATCGTCTACAACATGCCAAGTTCTTTTCTTCGTTGGATCTTAAATCCGGATATTGGCAAATCGAAGTTGATGAACAGGATCGTGAAAAAACAGCGTTTGTGACACCTGACGGCCTTTATGAGTTCAAAGTTCTCCCCTTCGGTCTCTGTTCCGCACCTGCCACCTTTCAGCGGATGATGGATACCGTGCTTGTTGAAATCAAATGGCAAACCTGCCTCGTATACTTGGACGACGTCGTCGTGTTTTCGAGCACGTTTGACGAGCATCTCGAACGACTCGAGAGCGTCCTCGCTGCGATCCGTACTGCCGACCTCACCATAAAGCCTGAAAAATGATACTTTGGGTTCCAAGAGCTCAAATTTCTTGGCCATGTCGTTGGTCCTAAAGGCGTCCGACCAGACCCCGACAAGTTAGCTGCCGTCGTCGAGTTTTCACCACCCACAGACAAGAAGACTGTCCAACGCTTCCTTGGTTTGTGCGCCTATTATAGACGCTTCGTCGAGGGATTCTCGAGAATTGCTGAGCCTCTGACACGGCTTACACGCGACGATGTGCCTTTGATTTGGGCGGACGAGTAGCAGCAGTCGTTCAATGAATTGCGCCAGAGTTTGCAAGCTGCCCCAATACTTGCTCATTTCGACGAAGACGCAGACACAGAAATCCATACTGACGCCAGCAATGCGGGTCTCGGCGCAGTTCTTGTGCAGTGGCAAGATGGTGCTGAACGCACCATTGCTTATGGGAGCCGCTGTCTCAAGAAGGCTGAGAAAAACTCAACCACTGAAAAAGAATGCTTAGCGGTTGTAAGGGCAATTAGTAAATTCCGACCCTACTTGTACGGTAGACCCTTTAACGCTGTCAGCGATCACCACGCCCTGTGTTGGCTTGCCAACCTCAAGGATCCTTCAGGCAGAGTAGCCCGTTGGAGCCTGCGCTTAAGAGTACGACGTTACCGTTGTCTACCGATCTGGAAGGAAGCACAGTGACGCTGACTGTTTGTCACGCGCACCGCTCCCTATGACATCATCGGACCCTGACTATGACTTGCCATTTGTCGGCGTTGTCGACGCCGTAAAGATGGCTGAGCACCAGTGCGCTGACCCTGAGCTGCTGCCGCTGATCAAGCACCTTCAAGGAGTTGAAGGTGTTTTACCTCGCTCACTCGTGCGCGGCTTATCATTGTACTGTTTGCGCAACAACGTCCTTTACAGGAAAAACTGCGGAAGCGGTCCAAATACGTACCTCCTTGTCGTGCCATCGGCGCTGCCCCAAGACATTTTGCAAGCCTGCCATGATGAGCCATGCGCGGGACACCTGGGTTTCGCTAAGACATTAGCAAGGATACGACAGAAGTATTACTGGCCCCGGCTTTTTTCTTCTGTTCAACGCTACGTGAAGACCTTCCGCGATTGTCAGCGCCGCAAGAAACCGCCCTTTAAACCGGCTGGCTTTCTCCACCCTGTGGACCCTCCTCAAGCACCGTTCCAACAAATAGGAATGGATCTACTTGGGCCATTCCCAGTGACCTCTTCGCGCAACAGATGGATAGTCGTCGCTACCGACTACTTAACCCGGTACGCCGAAACCAAAGCTATTCCGCAAGCAAACTCGTATGAAGTGGCCAAGTTCTTCGTTCACCACATCGTTCTACGACATGGTGCACCTTCTGCTCTCATCACGGATCGCGGTACAGCATTTACAGCCGAACTTATGCAGGACGTTCTCCAGCTAACACATAGCTCTCACCGCAAGAGCACTGCCTATCACCCTCAAACCAATGGATTAACGGAACGTCTGAACAGAACGATGGCTGATATGCTCTCCATGTATGTCGACGTAGAGCACAAAATGTGGGACGAGATTTTACCCTATGTCACCTTCGCGTATAACACTGCTGTACAGGAGACTACACAGTTTAGGCCGTTCGAATTTGTATACGGGCGCCACGTCACGTCAACACTTGACGCCATGCTACCTGTGGATGATAATAGCCCGACCAGCGAACACGTGGAAGAGTTCGTACAAAGAGCCGAAGAAGCCCGCCAGCTTGCTCGGCATCGTATCCGGAGCCCACAGCATACCGACACCCTTCGATACAACCAGGGTCGTCGCGACGACCATTACAATACAGGCGACTTCGTGTGGGTCTGGACGCCCACCCGTCGCCGTGGACTCTCGGAAAAGTTGCTCCGCCGGTATTTCGGTCCCTACAAGGTTGCGCGCCGCCTCAGCGATGTAACCTACGAAGTCGTCCCCTGCAGTTCCGACCCCGGTTCGCTGCGTCGTCGTCCTCGCGCTGAAGTTGTTCATGTAGTACGCATGAAACCATACCATGCGCGTACATGAACGCCCAGATGCACCTGAGGAACTCCATTTCTTGTCATGGCTGAAAGAACTTTTTGACGCGACGGAGACGGTTGCTTTTGCACGGGGGGCAATTTACACAATGATGTGGGGCTCACGCACAGCGGGACGGCGCGCGCAAAGGTCGGCGCCATGAAAGACGACGAAGCGCGTAGGCTAGCTGCACGTTCTTCTTCTCGCCCACCATTCAAGAGAAGCATCTATTTTTCAAGACTCCGTCTTCGATCTACGTTACAATATAGAGGGGGGGGGGGGCATTGAGAATAGAGGAGCTAGAAGCAGTAGTCATCTTTTCATCAGCCTGGCTTGATGATCCATGCACTACCTGTTTTTCCGTCACCAAGAAGCTTCCCGTCATTATATGCCCTTTGGCAAATTTTGCACCAGTAGCCGTCACTGGTAACCTCAATGAAGGAGAGCACCGATGAACACCGGGAATCCCCTTTCGGCTGAGCGCACTCTTCGGTAGTTGGTTCCGGGCCTTCTGGCGGGAAACTACACTCAGATGCACTAGTGGAAGCGTTCCACGGTTTTACACTTTGATCTTGCTTCGACGTTTCCAAAGGAAGGAAGAAGCTCCGGATGCGTTGTTACCGCTTCAATGCTAGCGTAACCTATGCAACAACCATAAAAAAATTGTAAGCCTGATCATTGAATTCTGATCATGTGTGTTCATTACATCTACTGTATGATCTGCGGTAACGAGTCTGCTTCGCAGGATAGCCAATTTCAC
>NC_051161.1:153244087-153289295 GCF_013339745.2 Dermacentor silvarum
ACGCTCTCGCATTGCACTAAATGCTGAAGAAATTAAACATTCACTGTTAACATCAACGCGTACTATCGTCAGTGAAAGCAAACAGCAGAGAAAGCTTCGCTTACTCTGCTTCCCACACTGAGTCAGATGCACATAATTTTATTGCGGTTGCAATATATGGACACTCCAGGCACATTTCCGCCGTCGTCGTCGATGTGATGTTTCGTATAATGTCCAAGTGCGATAACATCATGGCCGCGCACCGTATAGTATGGGTAAAGTGAAAGCGTGAGAGCGTGAGCAAAGAATGGTTGCTCAGTCTCGCGTGCGCAAGGGAGGAAGGCGGGGAAAACGCTATCCGTCTTCCTTCGCGCACAAGGCCGCAGGGAAAGTGGGGGACGTTTTACTCCCGTGGCGGCTACGTATGACGCGGCTGAGTGTGGCTGCGCGGCCCCGATCTAGAAAGCGGTCTGCGCTGGGTACAAAGTCTAGGCGGGCCGATGGCTGGGACCCTATAACGTAAAACTATTCCAATCTGTTTTCCTTCCAATCTCCTGATGTCCAATTTACGTAACGCCAACGCAAGCATCGGGCGGTGAGTCGCAGCGTTGTTTGAGAAGGCTATTGAAACGCTCTCCTATTTTACAGGAGGTCACTGTTGTATGCTTTCATAAGGAATATCATTGCCTAACTTGACATATATTTCTTACCTGATTAGCTGACCAAGGGCGAGGAGCACGCAGACGTGGAGGCGGTAAGGTGGGGCCAGGCTAGCGCAGTGAAAGTAGATAACCTAATGAGGCGGGTGTTGCCGGCGTCTGCGTTTGCCCGGCTTCTTCTTACTTAGCTTTCGGTGTCTGCTAGAAAATCACGCCGGCGTGCAACGGAAACGTAACAATGCAGCTAAAACGAATATTCAGTGAAGAACATTTGACATAGCGATGTCGTTTACGTGCCGAAAGGGCTCGACAACCATATAATGTCACGCAAAATTTTTAATATAGGCAAATAAATCCATTCTCCACGGCAGCTGCGACTAGCCAGTGCCAGAGCGATCGGCGGGTACCCACCTTCTATTCATGTCGGAAAGGGGCAGTGTCCGGCTATTAAAAAGAAAATTAGGTTTCGATCGGCGTAATAATGCATCTTTAATGCGTACACGCCACTTTGACGCAGTGATTTTTCACGGTTTTTGGACGTCAGGTGAGAGACAGGCGAAGTGGGCGCAGCCCGAAAACTTTTCACCAATTTCGGATGGCTGATGGTAAAAAGGCATAGAATAGAAAAATAATATTTTTCTGTTGTTCGGTCTCACATGCATAAGGGTGATTCCACGAGAGATCTACACGGGTCCAAAAATTAATATTTTAGATTCCATTCAATATTTTATATTTTGTGTGCATATCACTCGGTAGTACGAAAGTGAACTTGCCTTCTTTGACAAATGGATACTTTATGAGAAAAAAAAATGTCGAAGTTCTTCAGGTTGCAGGTGACATTTTCATGCACCGGGCATTCTTGCAAATTCACAACAATGTGAAATACAAAATATTACCGCTACAAAGAATGAATTTTCTTCTGTAAAACGTATACGTAAAGAAGAGTCAGCAAGCGTTGTTTGAGGCTTCTGTGCAAAACGGAAGTGTTTTAGAAAAAATTCTTAATTTACTACACTTTTCGAAATTTGCTGTATTTACGAATTTTTAACTAGTAAACTAATGCATGTAGCCTTTTGAAATTTGGTGGGCTATGAGACCTTAACCTGTTCAACGATTTTGCTGAATATTGTTGTGGTAGCACAAATTTCCATATTTACAGTTTGCCTCAAATATGAAGTTTTGACGAAAATGAACGCTATTTAAAAATCAAAATAAAAAACCCATCGTTAATTTCTCTCAAAATTTCGTAAACAGCTGTCCACACACACTGGAAAAATAACATTAAAAAACATCTTGCATTATTTTGTTTTTAATGACAAGATATGTGGTAGAAATGAGAACTTCGCCGGGATGCAGCAAGGTGCTAAGAAATCGGGACATCGGGGTAAAAAGAACGTCTATTAGCCTCTGACTTGCCTAAACTTGGCCATGATTGCTACAAAAGGGCAGTTTTGGTAAACTATTATTATGATTGCAAGCACGCAGCTCTCGAATGACTAATTTTCTGACGTAAATACTACTGGGTCATCATTCGCGCCCATATTTTGTTAGCGCTTTCAGATGATGCTCTTCTAAAAATCGTCTCTTTTGAACGAGTTGGTAGAGTGTAGTAGAATGGGGAGTGGGTCCGTGGGAGGCGGTGGCAAACCGGTGGTAAAGCGAAATACGTTGAAAGTTGCTGGCGGTGTGGCTGCCGCCTTAAGAGGAAGCTTTAGCTTGGGTGCTCCTATCTAAGTACATGTAAAACGAGAATTCGCTTTTCTCGGCAACCACTGCACTACATTTGATGACGTTTGTTGCAGTTCAAAGAAAAGTGAAACTCTAGTGGCTGTTGGTTGCGATTTTTTTTATTTAAGTCGTCAACTGTTTAATAAAATTGACAAAATAGCAGAGCTTCAGAAAACGAAACTATCAAATTTACAACTCTAACTCAGCAATGAAACATGATGTCAAAGTCTTGTAAACTGCACCGAATAGTAAATCTAAAGTGGGCAAAATTGCTATATTCTACATGGCTTTAATATAGACTACTATTTTGTGTGTAGAACTTGTGCAAAATCTTTGTAAACAATGTAACAAATTCATGTAAGAAATAAATTGGCATACCAAATTTGTCTGCTTTGAATGCTCTAATAGATGCCGTTCACAGGTCTGCGATATCTTTTATATAGGTGCAGAGCTACGAATTTGTAAACATAGTGCCTCTATTTTTTTCAAACTTACCAATACTTGAAAATTCCAGTTAAATAATGGAGGCCAGAAATCGACATTTCGCGTCCGACAGTCAATAGAATTTACCTTTCTCTACCATGTGCAACAAATTTAAGTAAAATCGGCCCAGTGGTTATCTCAGAAAATCGTTTCTGCGTTTTACATGTATTTGAATAGGCGGCATCGGAGTTGGGCACGAGCTAAAGCTTCCTCTTAAGAGCAAGCTTTATTTGATTCGCTTCATTAGATCTGCGTGATCTGGCCCTCTGGATAGGTTGGTCTTATTGAATATGTGGAAAGAGCCGCCATTACTGCAGCGCTTCGTAATCCGGGGACACATTCTCAGCATGCTATCATCTTTTCGGATTTGCCAGCGGTGCTCCAACAATTATCCCGTGCATTGTATGGCAGCAAGTTCGGCCGACAGTCATTGATGTTAGCTAAGGAGCTCAGCAACAGGCATTTCATTCTGAAGTTTCAGTGGATACCGCCACATGTTGGACTTGCAGGCAATGATGCAGCATATTACATTAAGAGTGCCAATGAATCACCCCTTATATAAAGACTTCTGAGCACTTTGAATATCACTTCACCATCCAGGAGTGGTTTTAGCACTTTGAATATCACCTCACCATCCAGGAGTGGTATAAGGAATCCGCCACGCAGAAGCTCTACGCTGTTTCATAAAGTAAGAACTAGTTCGGCGAACACCGCCCCCCCCCCCTCCCTGTTAACGCGGAAGAGTTCATCTGTACCTGCCAATACTGCAATAAAAACAGAAACGCTCTACTTGAGGCTTCGCACAGAGGACAATTTCCTTAAGAGTGTGCGGAATAGGTAATGTTTCCCAAAACACATAAGTTCCTGAGAGAGGAAGTGTCGCATCTCTTTCCACCTGTTCAACCCCCTTTTTAAAGAGGCGGCAGAAGAGAGCAACCGCTGGCACTACCTGCCAGCTAAATCAGCTCTAACCAACACCCCCCCCTCCCCCCCCCCCCCCCCCCACCACCACCACCCTTGTATCTTAGGTTATACTGTATAATGACGTTGCCGACGTAGCCATGGCGAGTGCAACATTTTTAGAGACTTTTACCTGCCGTAAATTTTGTTGCTTGTGTACATGCACAGGGAGTTTACCGCTAAATCTGCAATTATCTGCGCTGCAAGCTACGCACACGTGGTAAATAAAATGAGCCATGTAAAGGTTGCTCTGTGGACGTATCTTTACTCACATTCAAGAGAATGTGTATTGTACTAAACGGTATTTTATGCATAAGTATTAACCATAAGGGTAAAATTACCCTTTTGTCGCAATCATGGCCAAGTTTAGGCAAGTCAGAGGCTAATGGACGTTCTTTTTACCCCGATGTCCCGATTTCTTAGCACCTTGCTGCATCCCGGCGAAGTTCTCATTTCTACCACATATATTGTCATTAAAAACAAAATAATGCAAGATGTTGTTTAATGTTCTTTTTCCAGTGTCTATGCACAGCTGTTTACGAAATTTTGAGAAAAATATAACGATGGGGTTTTTTTATTTTGATTTTTGAATAGTGTTCATTTTCGTCAAAACTTCACATTTGAGGCAAACTGTAAATATGGAAATTTGTGCTACCACAACAATATTCAGCAAGATCGTTGAACAGGTTAAGGTCTCATAGCCCACCAAATTTCAAAAGGCTACATCCATTAGTTTACTAGTTAAAAATTCGTAAATACAGCAAATTTCGAAAAGTGCAGCAAATTAAGAATTTTTTCTAAAACACTTCCGTTTTGCACAGAAGCCTCAAACAACGCTTGCTGACTCTTCTTTACGTATACGTTTTACAGAAGAAAATGCATTCTTTGTAGCCGTAATATTTTGTATTTCACATTGTTGTGAATTTGCAAGAATGCCCGGTGCATGAAAATGGCACCTGCAACCTGAAGAACTTCAACATTTTTTTTCTCCTAAAGTATCCAGTTGTCAAAGAAGGCAAGTTCACTTTCGTACTACCGAGTGATATGCGCACGAAATATAAAATATTGAATGGGATCTAAAATATGAATTTTTGGACCCGTGTTGATCTCTCGTGGAATCACCCATAATTAGTGTGCACACGGCATATAAGAGTCTCTCGCGGTTTTTTAACAGCGGAGCTGTTTAAGCCGAGCGTTAGTCCGTAACCTGCGAACAGAAATTGTGGGCCGATCCTGACGGTAGTGCAGAAAGGGTCCAAGCGCAACGACACATACCTCTGTGAACTGGCGAAGCTGAGCCTGGTTAAGTCTAGTTAAGCATGGTTGGGACTACTTAAGCTTAGTCTGTGATCGATAGACAATCGATAGTCAACCAGTAGCTAATCTATAATCAATAAATGATCAATAAATTCCGGAAAATGCTGGGAATGACTTGGTAGTGCTTAGCCTAGCCCAAAAGCCAGGCCAAGCTAGGTGCCCATCAGCTCCGCTTTCTCTGTAGCATTGCGCCTCCCGTGCAAGCTACGCTAATATTTTTCCTTTACGTTGCGTGAAAGACAAGTTGGGCAATCATGGAGGCCTGATTGCAAAAATAGAATAGAAGCAGTTTGGAATAGCTTTTCGTTAAAGCGCCCCTGATGCCTTCGTGTGCGGTGTATTCTCGGCGCAATTAGTTCACGTTGAAGCTCGAAGTAGCACGATGGACAATTCGCTCGCTGTTGCTGCCGCTCTCCTCAATGCCATCGTCCTGACAGCGAGTGTCCGCGCTTATCGAGAGAGATGTGTTCGTGTGTGATTGTGTGCGCTTGACAACGTGCAGGTTAATTTAGTTAGTAAGCTAACGTTTACAGCAGTTTATGCAGCTGATAAAACGACTAACCTTAGTTTGCACAGCTGTCTAATAAAATTCTGTCGCAATCAGTGAATCGCCTGTCGGGCGAAATTGGCCTTATTGTTAATATTATTGTTGTAAATATTATTATTACTTATTACGCTCAAGCCAGGCGCAACACACATACAAGTTTCGAATACAGGCGCAGTTCTGTCTTATTGCGACTGAGTGCCGATAATTTTTATAGTGCAAATGGGGCACAGCGTGTCGTTTACAAAAAGCAGCTTGGTGTCTGCCACTGCGGATACGGTGGCATAGACATGTTGTAAAGCCGGTTTTCTATTGTATGGCGCAGATCAGCACGCAGAAAAAGAATTTCGGGTCGTGGGTCGATTCATTGTTGGAAAAATGGATATATTCTATCGCGCAAGCCGTAACTTTAAAAGTGACTCCAAAGTACAAGTGCCCAAAAATGCTGGTATTAGGTAGTGTGCGCTCTTTCCGTCTCTTGTTGTTTTCTTCCTGTTTGTTTTGGGCAGCGTCTCAATACATTAACATAACGTCACTCTCTCGTTAGACGGAAACACCTAAACATTTTTGCAGTAGGTAGAGTCATCTGCGTTCGGCGTTCTGAGAAGTAGTCCCCGTCCGAGGTGATCAAAAAGCACAGTGCTACTTCATCTTTCTTTTCCTTTTATTGAACATGCGACATTTAACGGTAGTGCGCGAAGGCGAGTATTACAAGCTTTTGCACCGTAGTCGTTTTTTGTTGGAAGTTGCACACGTGGCTCCACTCTCGTGCGGCCGAGACATGAACTGTCAGGGTATGGTCATTTATCGGACAATGCCAGGGCTACTACTTTGTTTTCTCGCCAAAAAACCGTCCCACCCCCCTAGTCGGTCAGATAACAGTTACAACCTTACCACAAACAAGACAAATTGGCTTTGTGCTTTTGAAAGCGGATAGTGACGGTCTATCAACTCTCTGTCTTTGGATCTTAGCACTTGGTTTCTTTCTAGCCCATGCTGCGCTAGAAAAAAGTCGCCAGAAAATTTTTTATCTGGTTAAAATAAGCCTTCGCATTATGAAGTTGTTAAAATTTTCGACAGTATTCGTCTTTTCCCGCAATGCGACGTGTGTGGCGGCGCTGTATAGAGCTTTAGGGAAAAAAACGGTCAAATACGATATTCAGCAGCTGATTGATGCACTCTCGTTAAATGCTAAACGCTTTTTGAGTGGCATGACACCATTTACACACCCTTACGTTGTCATTTTCTTGGCACATGAAAAATTTGTGCTCTCCAAATCAATGTTCAATGGTGTAAGTGCTGCAATGATTTGCTTATTTTATTTAATCTACTAAGCTTGAAAATGCCGCTAGTCAGACATAATAGAGCACACAGAAAAGGCACAACTGCACGTGGCATGGTCTTACCCTTACAATAAATTCGCTAACGAGACAGATCATGAATCCGACTACAAAATGATATCTCGCACCAAAGGAATGAGGGAAAACCACTAGGACACACTAAGTTCGACAATCTTATTGTTAACATGTGATTCAAGGGTGACCCAAGGCGACAACTGTTGCATATGACGGCGTGCAAACGGCTAGGCCATTAATAGAATAACATGACTTTAGTGAACCAAGAACAAATATGCAGGCAATGCGGTAAAACTTTATATAGGAACACATTTTCAGCATTGTTCGTACAACTCAACGCTTGAAGCCTGTGTATATTTGCGGCGGTACGTATATGTTTTATTGCTGCTTGGCCCACTTTGGTTATTAGCCTGCGTAACACCGTGACTAAATTTCGCCTCATCGCACGCACATTTAAGCCTTCTTGAAAACATAACTAGGACGATTCAGTCACTGGAACCGCCTTTCATTATTTATCACACAGTCCCATATTCGCTCGAGAAGGATTATAGCGGGGAGGATGTATACACGCATTAAACCTTTTTTCAAGGTAACATTATAAGAAGTGATGCCCAAACCAAACAAGATCTAAAACAGAGAAAGAAAGCACCAGGAGCCGAATTCAGAAAGCTTTTCGATCGTAAGTGCTGCACTACGATTGGCTGACACCTGCTTCTGCGAACAGTTTTAGCGTGAGAATGTTTTTGTGAATCCGGCCCCAGTATGTAGCATACAGTAGTTACAATGAGCCTAAAAGAAACAGATATTGAAATTAAAGGCGTGTAAAATTGTTATACATTACCAGGAATTTGGTGATGATGATGATGATGATGATGATGATGATTTACTGGCATGCCCGTTGAAACGGGGCGGCGACAAATAGTCACCTAGCCTGCTTGATTTAATCAGGTATACTATACATGTTCTTTATCTAGCATTTTGTATACCTCTCATTATTTTTCTTTCTCAAAAATTTACCTTGTACCGCTGCCTACAATTTTAAGAGATCAGGTCGTATCCATCTTTTCCCTGCTTTTTTTCCACCAGTACTCTAATCGTCTCTTGCTGATCTCTACGGCTGATCTGTTTATGTTTCCTTCCACTTTAAACCCAAGCGCTTCTGGGAGTTGCACGTTACCTACGGTTCTCGCTGGGTGGATCCCGTCGCATTCCATTAGGATGTGCTGAGTGGTCTCTGGATCTTTACTGCAGCATACACATGTCTCATCTAGTTCCGAATATTTGTTCCGATATGTTTTCGTCCTTAGGCAACCGGCTCGAGCCTCAAATAGCAAGGCACTGCCCTTTGTGTTATCGTACAGATTTTCCCTTCTAATTTCTTTCTTCTCATTCTTGTAAATCTCCATTGTCCTTTTCGTTTCCATTATTTGCATCCAATTCACGGTCTCTATTTCTCTCACTTTCTTCGTGATGACCCCTGGTTGTCTATTTACAGTTTCGATTATCCTGTACTTGGTTGCCAACTTCCTTGACCTCTTCCTCCATTCTGTGTCCACGCTTTTCATGTAGAGATATTTGTGCACTTTAGCCGCCCATTTATTTTCATCCATGTTCCTGAGCCTTTCTTCAAAACTAATTTTGCTTTGTGCTTCTCTGACTTCAAGAGAGGCCCAACCCATGTCACCATGCACTGCCTCATTTGTCGTATTACCGTGTGCTCCCAAAGCCAACCGGCCCACTGATCTTTTGTTAACTTCCAAACCCGCCAATATATCCGATTTTAAGCATATAATGGCATTTGCGAATGTTAGCGCTGGCACCATTACTCCTTTCCAGATTCCACGCACCACCTCATACTTATTGTGGCCCCAGAGTGCTCTGTGTTTCATTATTGCTGCATTCCGCTTCCCCTTTATTTTCAGATTATCTTGGTGGTTGCTTGAGTAATTCTTTCCTTCGTTTATGTGTACGCCGAGGTACTTATATTGCTTCACTATGGGTATTACTTGCGGTTGAATTGACACCACGAAGTTACTCGTGTGTTCAATAAAGATCTTAATCCCTGATTTCTCTATGCTAAACTTAAGGCCTAGATTTGTCACTGCGTTCCCACAGATATTCGCAAGTATCTGTAAATCTTTTTTATTGTCCGCTAGTAGCACAATGTCGTCTGCGTACATCAGTCCAGGGACCTTCTGTTGCACCATTTGTTCATTACGCATGTCGGATAAATCAAAACCTAATTCGCTGTTTTCCAGTCGTCTTTCTATGCCCTTGACGTAAAGCGTGAACAACAATGGTGACAGAGGGCATCCTTGCTTCAATCCTTGGTGAATTCCCACCATTTAATTTCCTTTTCGGCCTTCCCATGCCACTTGTACTTGGTTGTCTCGATATATCTCCCTCAGCAGCTCCACGAAATCGTCATCTATGCTTTCGTATTGAAGAATATCCCACAACAATTCCCTGTCTACGTTGTCATAAGCTCCTTTAATATCTAGAAATGCTATCCATAAAGGTCTTTTCTGATCTTTTGGTCTTTTGGGACATCGCCGAACAGCGCCTCTAGCGGCCGCCTCTGAAAACATACGCGTTTTCTATGGGAGTGCGTCGTTTTTTTTTTTCCAAGTAACTAATCGTAGAAGCCATCTTTTAAAATGTTCCCCTGGAAACAGGCTCTAGGCGCTTAGCCCGAAATATCATGCAAGTGGTACCATTACTTACGGCAAAAAACCCGTTCCAAATTTCAGGCGAAGTTTCAAATATGGGAGTCTATTGAAAAGCAAAAAATTTGGAGGCTTTTTTGGCCGTAAAAAAAGCAATTTGCGATGAACCTATTGCATCGACTGACGTATTCCTGGGGATTTATCAACTTCAATTAATCAGCTTTCAGCTAATTGCAGCAGCAACTCTTGAAATGGCAAAGAAGTCGTTCCAAAATCGCAGTTTTCATAACAAGGTCGCGGAATTCATTGTGGTACATACATAAACCTTGTTTTCGCCAACAGCAGCGCTTCGAAGCGGTAGCCGAGCGTGTTGAGCGACCACAGATCAAGATCACTGATACCACGATCGTGAGTTCGCTGGTTCGAAGCCAGCTGCACCGCGCTTCTTCTTGTCACTTTTTCGCTGCTTAATTTGGCGGTTTTCCGCCAGATAACATCATCCGAAATGCAGGTCATTTGGTTACGGTTCTTGTTTGGTTTCTTTCTACTGTACCATAGAGTTTCTAAATAAAAAACCTAGAGGGAAAAGTGGCGCTAGTGTCTACGGGGGTTCTCCTGAACGTCGCCTCAACCTACATGGGAATGATGGGAAGTACAGGCTTCGGATTGACTTCTGTCTTGAAACTGGTGGCGTTTGCATGCGGCGCAGTAAACGAAGCTGTATTAAAACATTTTCGTGCAAAAATTAATTGTATTTATGTTGTGTTTTATATAATGCATAATACATTGAATAAAGTTTGTATGACTTTGAGATTGAAGCATGGTTTACCACCAGGGTATGCATCGTTCTGCCTGATTTAGCGCCATTGAATAATTATTTATTTACTTTCACAACAGCAATAACAACCGTGCATGTGCTTATATAAAAAATACTCATCAAATATTTGTGGGAATAAAAATTTTGTATTATGAGAAAAGTGTTGCGCCTTTGAGAGAAATGTTACAAGTGTCGTCTGCTACGACGCCTGCTCGCTGCGAACGCGAGGAAAGTGAACTTTTCTCGCAGACGTACTTGCGTCTGCGCAGACGCACTTGCGAACTCTCTCGCTCTTTCGAAAGGCTGCATCGGCTGTCACGATTGATGAACGTCTTCGAGTACTTTTAAACACATCTGCTGCAGTGCTATCTTGGACGCTTGTGGCCTCTTACGAGCATGCTTCACTATATTTTCTGTTGACGTACCGCTTCTTCTGAAGTGCGCGCCAGCAACTGTTATGTCGTGGCTTTGCGCTTACCCGTTTTGCGACAGCAGACTACAGCCAGGAAGCAGCAACCTTTCCTACCACAAGTAAGTTTGTGTTCTCAAATGTCCTGAAACAACCATTTCAATGAACACATAAACGAGTAATGTGCAATGAAGCCCTCAATCAAATTTGATTGTGAAGCCAGTAGAAGAGCAACTATGTAGCAAACAAAATGCTTTATGCAAGCAGTCAGCAGTCGCTTTCTCGTCAGGGCTTCGTCAACACGCCGCGACACAAGCATGGTTCCAGCCGCTAGCTCAGCACGCTATCGCCATAGAATAGCGATAGCGTGCTGAGCTGAATAGCCATAGCGACCAAACAAATACAGAGAGCTCGAGAGTTTTGCGCCGCACTGCCCCACTGTGGATTGTAGCAACTGCGCTTGGAACAAAACTAGCGAAACCAAAACTGACAAAAAAATACCTGTAGACTAGTTCGCCAGTCAACAGAATACCAATCCGTAGCCTGTACTTCCCATCATTCCCATGATAGTTGAACGATCGCAGCGCCACATTGCCCTCTAGTTATAGTAATATGAAACTCTATGTACTGTACCAACGTCTTCCTAAAAAAATAGGTGGCTGGTTTCGAGAACATGCGAACGTGCTTTCAAACATCTTTTGCACTTTATGTATATTGTATTTTGGAGAATAAACCCTAGTAACGTGTTTTTAAAGTTCATTTCTTTCTTAAGGCTAATATTTATGAAGACATTAATAAGAAATATTTTGCCTTTTCAGCTATGTCTTAGGAAAGGCGTGTTTGTGTGACCCTTGTGCGGCTTGAAACGTACCACAAAAATAAATAGCGTCCAGTGTGTGCAATTAAAAGACACAGAAGTAGAAAAGTTGGCTGCAGCCCCACACGTAGTATTTTTACAAAGGAATACAGTTGAAGCTATTTGACTGAGTATATTTGCATTATATCAAAACAGAATTTTTGCGTATACCTGATCTTCGGTGCAAATGAAGGCTGTCCGAATTATTGCGCAAGCTTGTTTGCTTAGTACAAACCAGTACCTCGAAACAAACATTCTACCTTCAATATGCAGCGCACGTGTCTTATCATTTGAACCATTCCCATATACCTTCACAAAATTCCAGAAATACTAAAGGTCTTCATATCATTTTACCCTTTTACCACAACTTACGCAGAGGAGTATCGGAAATTATGCGAAACGACTCCGGGACGTGTTAATGTAGCCTGTCGTGTAAAAATAGAGAATTATTCCAATCACAGACCACACCCTTTTTGAGTTATGCCCACAAAGTTGTGCAAGAAGACTGATTTCTGCTACAATTACCGAAGTTGCCATATAGCATTCTGCTGTTCTGTTCTTGACTAACTCTATTGCTGTATCAGGTCACAACACGATATAATTACTGGTGCAATTCTTTAGTAATTCTGTGAGAATATTCTCCTACCCTAAATTTAACATGTTTGAACATTTGAAGAAACATGAGAAAGGACCGTGAGAGTTTGCAGAAATGTTCCTTTATTAGAATTGTTTATGACCCATATCGGTACGGTCGTTTTGTCATGATCACGCCAGCGTGCACTGAGCATCATTTATAATTTTGTCTACTGACTATGAATAAAATAGAAAAGTGTCGTTCCTTGTGCGTGAGTAGCGCAACGGCAGCTGAACCTTTCATATGGGCCCACTAAGCCACACCTTCCCTTTTCTGCCATGGTGTCACAAGACATGGAAATTTCACCCTTGAATTTCGCCCTTTCACTTTCCTAGAAAGCATAGGGAGGTACACAAGACGAACAGGCGAAGTTTTGAAGTAGTCCTGAGATTTGAGTAAAATTTCATAGGCAATGTTGTTATCCTTTATTTGTTTACAAGAGAGAGAGAAACGAGAAGGGAAAGGTAGGGAGGTTAACCAAGGACGTGCCCGGTTGGCTACCCTACTATTTGTTTACAAATTTATTACACCTCATTGGTGATAATAATGACCTACTACATAGTAGTTAAGTTCTTATACTTAATACGTCATGTCTGAGATGGCTGTCCTGAAAATTAACCAGGTGTAAGCATTGCATGACGTTGGCTGGAAGGCCATTCATTAAACAAATGTGTGCACAATAAAGAAAGTACAGGTGTCCAGTGGCACAGTCACCGTCAACAGTTTATGCGGCCGAGATTCTGCGAATAAGTTCATTTTCAACGCAGCTACGCCCACAGCCAGTAAAAGCATGCAAAACTTTTGTTTACTCTAGACCAGTATACGCCGTAAATCCGAATACCACGATGCTTGCCTCAGGCGTAGAAATATAACATTTTTTCAGCTTCAGACGTGCAAAAGCTTTGGACGCTGACTATACGTTCTGAAGGCCAGGCTGCTTTTTAACTTATACGTGATGACATGCGCTGAGCTGTTGATGATGGAATATTAGAGCGTAGAATTGTAGAACTTGTGCAAGGTCAGGTGATTTCACGACGCAAACCTAGCGATAGAAGCTCAGCATGATTTTGTTTGTTAACACTGATGATAAATGAATAGTCAGAGTAAATTAATGTTACTGTCCGTTTCTGGACAGACTCGAGTGTAATGCAGACGTTCTATATCACTGAAGGTTCCATGCTAATTCCATACAGGACACTCATATTCGAATTTTGGCCAGTCTTACGCCTACCGAATATTTAGCAATGAGAAGAGGTAGTAAATTGCTTCTTGGGATGTAGCTGAGGCAATGGTAGATGTGATTAGTAATGCGGTATATGTGGGTAGGCTGACTGGGATTATTACATGAAGTACGCCAACGTACCTAGGTTAAGTCACGGTGGAAATTACAGAGCCCTTTATTGTATATATGATGAAGTCATGTGAAAGTGTCTCTGCTAAAAAGTTATAAGGTTATTAATATCAGGACTAAATAGCCTTCTGTTAAGCTGTTGGTAAAAATACTGTGTACGAAGTTCTATTGTGGTTTAAACTGCAACGTTATCAGCGCTTCCAAAAGGAAGTGACTACAAGTCCATCTTTCTCGGGCGTTCATTTCACCTAGGTACCACCGCCTGACTCGTGACCTTTATATTTTTAAATCTGCCCCGATGACGTAAGTTACCTTGCGGAAAAAAATAAATACCCTTTCTAAAGAATGGACCATCGCTGCTTCCCGACAAAGCGCGGTACGTTGGCGCAACTCGTCGTGTGTGATGACGATAAGAACGACAGCCCGTTGTTAAAAATGACTTGTCACTCCCCGGTTTTTTCTTTTTTTGTCAAGGACGCGACTAACCCGTAGAAGGATAATCCCGACCTTGGCATGATGCTTGAGACTTTTCTGATTCCAGACGAGCGCATTCATTGTGTTTAATTCAGGCGCCTGGGCCGGTATTTTGTAGCGATGCCTTTAAAGTAATAATGCCTTTTTGCGCTTATCGCGCTTTGTGAGTGGTCAGAGCGACGGTCCGCTCGCGTTATCAACGTTGATATCGTGAGCGGACCGTCGCTCTGACCACTGACAAAGCGCGATAAGCACGAAAAAGCATTATTACTTTAAAGGCATCGCTACAAAATACCGGCCCTGGCATCGAAAGGCTTACACCTTTAAACAGCGAAAGGCTTTCACAGTCACTTCGGTAGCTCCATGGAAAGCGCGGACAAACAGTCCAATTTCGGCAGAAGCGCTCTGAACCAAGACACATATTTGCGAGAAAGGAGCTCCTATATTACCCATAGCGAGAAATGGATCCACAAATGACACCTCATTATCCCGATGTCCTTATGAGCCGCACTCTGCTGCCTGTATTCCGTAGTATGACAAAAAATATAGTTTCTGCAGTGTCAGTAGCCTAAACGTAAAACAGGAAATTTAAGTCATCACAAAGACTGTCACATATCGTAAATTGCAAAAAAAAAACTAAAACTGTACTTCATAATACTCGCAATGCAAACTTCGATGCATGTGATTCATTTCAATTTCCTATCTGTTCCAACCCGCCGTGGTTGCTGAGTGGCTATGGTGTTGGGTTGCTGAGCACGGTGTCGCGGGATCGAATCCCGACCACGGCGGCCGCATTTCGATGGGGGCGAAATGCGAAAACACCAGTGTACTTAGATTTAGGTGCACGGTAAAGAACCCCAGGTGGTCCAAATTATTCCGGAGCCCCTAACTACGGCGTGCCTCCTAATCAGATCGTGGTTTTGGCACGTAAAAGCCAATAATTTAATTTAATTTTTTAAACGTAGATGTTGCTAATCGTAGTGGTTAAGGGGAAATAAACATGCACTCTTAGCGCGCGCAGAAACCACGCCGGTTTTTAGCGAGGGGAGCTTCGCGCCGTGAGGCAGCAGACCCCTTCAAGCATTGACAGTGCAGCATGCTGCCGGCCGAAATATACGGGCGGTGGAGTGAAACTCGGATGTGGCGGGGGCTGCCGTTTCAACGCGAGGATAATTGGATATGACGGACGTTCGCGCCGAAGATTAAAAATATTCTTGACATTAAAGCGATAGTTGTGCACTATGACGTAGCCAAACATGGCGGGCTTTAACGGTGGATCATGAACGCTATCACAGAGAAGGTTTACTTCAAAGAGCTATATGGCGGGTAGAGGGGCGGTGGGGTTTAAAGCGATAGCTCTGTAGCGGCCATGCGCAAAAAAAAATTGTACCTTAAGTATCCTTACGTGATTTGAATGCGAAAGCATTATCACTCCTCTTAGTCATTACCAATAAAGACTTCTTAAGTATTACAACCTGTTTGCGATCCTTCCGTCGCTTTCTTTTCTCTGCGTTCATTAATCACCAGACCACAACCATTCAGAACTCATCGCCAACTAGCTACGAGTTGATATGGTGATCCACTTTAATCCACCTTAACCAAATTTAATTCATTGTAATTTAGTTTACTTCACGTTAATTCACTTGACTCCACCTCAAGTCACCCTACTCTAACTTGTGACTTTAATTCACTTCACAAATTCACTTTAATTCGATTGCAACAACTGTGACTGCGAGGAGACAATCAAGCACCTCCTCTGTGAATGTCCCCGCTACAATGTGGCAAGAAAAGCGCTCGCGACTGCGCTTGAAAAACTGGACAATCGCCCCTTCACAGAGGAAAAAGTTTTAGGACACTGGTCTAGACGGGCTTCGGCACTCAAGTCCTTAAGGGCTCTGCTGAAGTTCTTAAGGACTTGTGAATTGTGCGACCGGCTTTGAACGTTGTAGCGCGTAGGGTCGCGTTATTGCGCGAATTTTATTTTATTTTATTTATTTATTTTATTTTATTTCTTATTTTTTTATTATTATTGTTGTTGTTTTTTTTTGTTTCTTCTATCACCTTTCATTCCCTTTACCCCTTTCCCCAGTACAGGGTAGCAAGCCGGTATTTACACTGGCTAACCTCCTTGTCTTTCCTTCCCTTTCTTTCTCTCTCCTTAATTCACTTCACTGTAATTCACATTAATTCACAATAACTACCCATAATTACTACTAATTAACGTTGTCATACCATTTACTATCTTCTCTATTACTACTGATTTCATTCAAGACGCTGATGATGTCACATTGACTTTTGATACCACTCGTTGTGGACGACGCCGGCTTTTCAGCTTCATGGCTCATGTAATGCTTTCGCATTAATGACTACTGTAGACGACAACGGTCCGTCTCCACGGCACAGAGTAAACTGCTTTCCCCCTTTCATTGCGATTTGCGCAGCCCCGGTGCGCGGCGTCCCGTCATGCTCAGAGTTGCTGCAGATAGTTTTTGCGCGGCGATGAGGGCGAGCATGTATACTGCTCGAGTGCACGCGATAGGAGTGAGACCGCTGCTCCGGCCTTAGCGGCCAGAAGTGCTTCCTGACGCCGTGAAGGGAACGCGTCTTTGCCGATACGGATGGCACAAGAGCTGAAGCAAGTGGTATACCGGCGTTGTTACCGCCATGTTCTCTGCTCTATGCCGAGTAGAACGACTTATATCACTTCTCACGGCGTGACGACGCTCGGCCAACAGCGGTGCCGGTGGCGCGAGGAAAAGAGAGGCCCTGTGTATACAGGGGCACTATCCCTCACCAGTACACGGCAGCCCAAGCCCAGAGTCCACTAAAGTTTACTTAAGAGATTTAATAGTGGAGATGTGGTTTATGGTAAATGAAAAAAAAATAATAATCACGATAAGTAAGCCAGATAATGTTGATTCCACTGTCAATCTGCATCAAATCGACAGATTTAACACATGAAAACTTTTCTATAATCGCAATGGAACAGTCGCATCACTTATGCTAAAACACTGAGTTGGATCTCATGTGTTGTTGTACTTCCTCTATAATAATTAATTAATAATAATGTAATAGTAGTAGCAGTAGGGGTAGTAGTAGCTGTAGCAGAAGTAATGTTTATCGTTATCTTCGTTTTTACAAGCTCCTGGAAATGGTCAGTGGTTGTTGCTCAGCAATAAGGACAGGCAAGAGTTGACATGGAAGAAGTAGAAGAAACGAAACGGACGCAAGTTTGAAATGGAGACACTGGAGCACCTAAATCAATAAATAGCTATGATTACATCGCTGTTTGTTGATCGGCTGCTATGGCGCCACGGCTTCTTTTAGCGATGACTGGCAGAAAAGTAATGCAGTTCTGGGAGTGCAACGCTTTAGCGTTACAAATGTTTATGCTACCTCAATTTTCAACAGATGGAACACGGAATTAAAGGGCTCATGGGGCTTCAGACCCTCCCCCGAAATTATTTCGTGCTGGCATGCACCACCGACCAAAACAACCACCGGCACCGGGAATCATTCTGGATTTGGTCTACAATGTCTTTTTCACGCTCGAAAAGACATTTCGGCACGCACATTGCGAACTCGGGCTGGATTTCTTCGCAACCCCCTTGGCACCTGGACTCACATAACGCAAGGAACCCCCATCCGAGCACAAAAATTCAAGGGTTTTTCGATAGCTAGTGGGCGCGTTGCAGCATCTCGCAGCGGCCGCGGAATCTACGGAGCGCATGGAATTCAATTCCGAAACTTTATGGCTATAAAGTTCTCATAAAGTTATGACGTGAAAGGTGCACTGACATTTCCAAGGGCGTGCTTTAGATTTTCAATTCTGGAACTGTATGGGTTTAACGTTCTTATAGACTTGAGATAACATGCGTGCACTGGAGCCCTCGTGTCCAAGCCGTTTCAGAAATGGAAGCCCGCGCTCGCAATCTCCCCCACACACAAAAATACTAAATATGACCGTGACTTCCAGCTGGCAGCTGATAATTTTCTCCAAAAATTTTCAGGAAGGGCGCCCGATGTGATCAATCAGCTGGACCAGGGCAGGCAAAGTAAAATAGGAGAAAACAGAAGAAAGTTAACGGCCTATTATAGAGGCGGTTCTTTTTTGCGGACGACAAGGTCTGGCTCTTCGTGGCCATAGGGACAGTGGTCCTATGGACTTAAGCAAATCCCCCCTGAAAATATTGGTATTTTCAGAGCGCTTCTTCATCTGCGAGCTGATTGTGGAGATACCTATCTGAAGAACCATTTGGATGTTGCCCCAGTAATACCTCGCACTTAAGCCCCGATGTACAACACCAAATTATAGAAATTTGTGGTGACATTATCAAAGAAAGCCTAGATGCAAAAGTAAATGGTGCTGGCTGCTTCTCCATATTTGCTGACCAAACAAAGGATATTGCCGGTATCCAACAGTTTACTGTTTGTGCAAGGTACCTAAACAAGGATGCCAATGACATCGAAGGAGTACGTTTAGGTTTTAGCACCGGAATAGATGCCCTCTCTCATTGCGACTGCAGGTTCTATGTAAATGTGTAGAGACGGCTTCCGATTCTAGTCACCCTTCCAGTGACCACTTCAAGCACAGATAGTATATTTTTAACATGAGATTACTAAAATCTACTTGCGCTCTACAATGTCTGAGGAACACATGGTTAGTCAGGCGCTTATATACGTCCACAGAGACGTCGGCATGAACGTGTCCGAAGTCATAGACCGCTTCACTAAACTTCCCCGCCGAGTGAAGTTTGTCCTTTAGAGAGCGAAGCGGCAAAAATCAATGCAAGTAAAAGTTCTGTTCTTTCAGGTCCATAAACTCGTAATTATGAAAACGTATGACTGTTCATTAGCTTCTAAAACAGCAGAAAATTTCGCCGTTTATTCAAACAGTTAGCATCATGATCAAAATTATCGTGTGAAAACGAAAATTACGAGGACATCAATAACCAATTTATACCGACCTTGTTTATTGAAAGCGCGGCCCTCGCGGCGTTTCCCAACAAACACACTCGGATATTGGGTAGTTTAACTTGCCGCATCATCTGTGGCTTTCGTTTGGTCTTTTCTTTCCTTTTTAGCTACCCGCTTTTACTTCTTTTTTGAACCGAAGCAATACCCTTCCTTAATTTTGGGTGCAGAAAATTTGTCGCCGCACTGCAGGCAGTTAAATTACACATTTTCGTACTGATTCCTTATTATCTACCCAAATGGTGCTGTCGCGACCGCCGCATGGCCCAAGTACATATCACGAGTTACTTTCAGACATAGCGCAAAAAAGTACGCAAAACACACACGAAGACACGACAGACGCGGACGAGCGGTGGTACCAACCGTTTATTTCAGTCAACAAACCCTCCGATTTATAAGGTGAACCACGTACACCAGTGTCACGCCCCTTTCCCATGCGAGGTGCTAAAAATAAATATAAACAAGTTAACACTACTATCTGCCTCAGGCAACATAGTTCAAATAGTTCAGTTCGGCACTTTGCAAAGGAATTGACGCTTCGCTTATACAAATATCTGAGTTCTTGTGGATGTAGAATGCTTCTAGAGCCACTCGAGCCGTGTAGTTTGTTGATTTGCCTAAGATACTGGGCTCATAAAGTCGTGCCTCGCAACCACACGTAATGATGTGGGCAACCAAATGTGCATTCCTGTCTTCTTTTTTCTTAACCTTTAGCGCATGCTCCCTGAGCAGGTCGTTTATGCACCGTTCGGTTTGGCCGATGTACAGTCGGGCGCGATATGAAGGTGATCGCGCGAGCGTCGACCGGCCAAGCGTACCAGGGCCCTAGCGGCACGTTTAGGAAATATAAAAATAAAGATTTCACGCTCTTCTCTCCTTCGTTAGCTGTTCCATGCTGCGACAATCACTCCCATGGCGAACTCACCGCTCTTTCTCTCTATTTTTACCTTCCCAGTTGTTGCGATCAATCATAACTTGGTGGGCTCTTATCTTTCAGGATGATAACAACGTTGGTGGGAAAGTTCTACTAAAGGCGATCCTTGGCTTCGCTTCATTTATTTGATGTGCGATGTTTTACAAAAAATAGGCATTGCGTCATTTCACTGATTTCTACAACCAATGAAATTTCGTAAAGGGTTTACGCTGAAGAGTATAACTGCTGCGATGCTGATGCGACCCCGAATCTCATTTCGCAAGAAAATGGTCCCCGCCTCCGTCCCCGCCTTTGCTTGAAGCCAGTAAAGAAAAAAAAATCACTGAAAAAGCACTTTCCTCGGGCGGGAGTGACCGCTGCTTAAGGAACAGCAAAAAGAGTGAGGGAGACATGCCTAGTACTTCCCTCTCCTCAAAACTGAATTTTGGGCCAGGCGGTGGTGGTTCGTAATTAGGGCGCCTGGACTGGCTCATTACGGGTGATGCGACTCTAGGCGGCTGCACGCGATTGCAAAAACGTGCAACGTGGCCGGCGTAACCGTACGTAAAGCATATGGGACGGTTGTCGGAAGTGCGCCAACGGTTTGCCGGAGAGGGTCCCACCCATGGCTACGCGGTGGACGTAGCGGCTGCTGATATGGCTGCATGGTGGGCTGCAGACGGAGCCTAGTGACATCGGCATACGTAGGCGGTACAACCGCTTCGAACGACGGTGGTCCAGCGACGGCTTCGGCGTAACTAAACGGGGCAGCCGCAGAGATGGCTTGGGCCGGTCTAGCGACAACTTGAGCGTAGCTAAGTGGCGCCGGTGCCGGAGGGCGCTGGTGACATTCGGGCATGACTTTGGCGATTTCCTGTTCAATCACTCGGCGGATAGGAGGCGGGAGTGTGGTTGATGGCTGTTCCACATGCTGCGGGTGGGCGAAGGGGAGCAGAGAGAGCTGGCGCGCAATTTCTTCGCGCACAAATGTCTTCATTTCTGCCAGCAAGGTGGTTTAGTCAGAAACGGTTGACAAGCCAGCGAGATCTGCGTCCCGTGCTGGCGGCCGACGGGTCAACGACCGCTGCCGGCGTAGCTCCTCATAACTCTGGCACAGCGTTATTAGCTCTGCCACCGAGCGAGGATTTTTGGCGAGGAGCATAGTGAAGGCGTCGTCGTCGATGCCCTTCATGACACTCTTGATCTTATCCAACTCGGACATGGTCGCGTTGGTTTTTTTGCACAAGTCCAGGTTGTCCTCTATGTAACTGGTGAAAGATTCCCCTGCCTGCTGAGCCCCTTCGCGCAAACGCTGTTCTGCTTGTAGCTTACGAACAGCAGGGCGGCCAAACACGTTGATAATTGCAGTCTTGAAAGCGGACCAGGTCGGGAAATCGGACTCGTGGTTGTTGTAGCACAGACTTGCTACTCCCGCCAGGTAAAATACCAAGTTGCTCAATTTCCCTACCTCGTCCCATTTGTTGGGTACGCTCACGCGCTCGTAGATAGCGAGCCAGTCCTCCACGTCGGTGTCGTCCGCGCCAGTGAAGATAGGTGGATCGCGTTGACGAGGGTCACCGGCACATGCGGGTGGTGCGGGAGGAGGCGTTTGCTGGGAGGCGTCTTGCGGCATGGCAGATGGTAGTGCACGGGATCGAAGCTCCAGGGGCATCGAAGGGGCTTCGGAGCGGTTTTGAGGGTACAGCCCTCTCCACCAATTTATAAGGATGTTTATTGGATGGCACTCGAAGCAGCGCAAGGGCGACTGTCCAAAAAGCGCAGCACGGACTCTCAGCACGAGCGGCACTCGAGAGCCGAAGGAAACGACCCACTAGAAGGTACTGGCGAGGGAGACCCACTTCAAGGCGCTGGAGCGAACGACCCACTACAGAGTTCCAACGCTTCACTACAATATATATATATATATATATATATATATATATATATATATATATATATATATATATATATATATATGTCAATTTTTGTTTCCACTACCACTCCTCTCTGTAGCACCTCACGGCGTTGAGAGCACCTGAATAAATAAATATGCGTACTAAGGCTAGTAGTTTTATCGGCCGTCTAAATTTGTAACCATCCGCTTAATAACTAAATTAACAAGCAAGGTGTCACGCGTGCACAGGTAAACATGAACACATCTCGCTCGATGACCGCGGGAACTCTGTCAAAACACTGGAGTGAGGAGACGCGACAGCAGCAGCGAGAGAATTGACCTCCGTGCCGTCTTTCCCTTCAACGCGAACTAAACGCCGAAGCATAGCGCATACGAAGCTGACGGTACTAGTTTGTGCACACCGCAGATCGCTTTGAACATGGGGCCCTTTAAAGATAGGGCACCTGCGCGGCCGCCGCTGGCGCCTCTCGTCTCCTGCAGACAACGCTTCTGGCGCTTAGCCGCCGCTTCCCGAGCTCTCACGTTCGGGGTAGCAGCTTGTTGTCGGTGTTGCCGCTTTGCCGCCGCTACCCTCGCTCTCGCCTCCGGGGTAGCTTGCTGGCGGCGTTGCCGGCGAGCCGCCGCTTCCCGCGCCCTCAAATCCGGGTCCGCTTGGAATTTTTTGCCGCTTTGCGGATGCTTCCCGCGCCTTCAGTTGGAGTGGTCGGATGAAATATACATCCGCAACATGTCGCCAAGTGTGCGATTGAAGCGCTCGGTCAGGCCATTGCTTTGGGGATGGTATGCGGTCGATTTTCGGTGAATAATTCTGCACTCAGCGAGGAGGGCTTCGACACCCTCCTACAAGAAGACATGGCCCCTATCACTCAGTAGTTCTCGGAGAGCATCGTGGCGAAGAACAAGATTGCGAAGGATGAGAAACCGAACTTCACGGGCGGTCGTTGCCGGCAGAGCTGCAGTCTCAGCGTAGCGAATAAGATTATCTACGCCGACAATAATCCACCGATTTCCACACCCGCTGCATGGAAGCGGGCCGTAGAGGTCGATGCCGACGCGGTCGAAGGGACGAGCGGGGCATGGTAGCGGCTGCAACGGTCCTGTGAAACGGTGTGTAGGTCTTGCCCTGTTGGCAAGTAGTATAAGCCTGAATGTACTTTTGCACAAAGTTGTACACGCCTCGCCAATAATAGCGCTAACGCAACCTTGTGTAAATTTTAAGGTCGCCGGCATGAGCGCTTAGGGGATCAGCGTGAAAAGACGCGCAGATGTCAGGGCGAATATGACGAGGTATAGCAAAGATCTATTTCCGACCGTCGAACATATAGTTGCGGCGATATAGAATGTTGTCTCGCACAGAAAAGTGGGTGGTTTGGCGACGCAGTGCTCGTGTCGAAGGGACATCAGGACGGAGAGGCAAGGTAGTCAAGTAACATTGCAAGTGTTGGGTCCTTGCGCTGCTCTTTGAGCATGTCGGTGATGGTCAACGGTGACAGGGTGGACGAGGAGCCTGATAAATACGTCAAGTCAGGCGTCAGTGGGGAGTTGGAGACCGCATCAGCGTCGAAGTGCTTGCGACCGGGGCGGTACATGACGTGAATGTCGTACTCTTGCAAGCGAAGCGCCCAACGTTCTAAGCGCCCCGACGGGTTTTTCATGGAAGAAAGCCAACAAAGGTCATGGTGGTCAGTAACTACGGCGAAAGAACGGTATGGGCGAAACTTGCTTAGTGCCCAGATGATCGCTAGGCACCCCTTTTCTGTCACTGGGTAATTTAATTCTGCTTTCTTTAGAGTACGGCTCGCATGAGCGACGACGTATTCATCATAGCCAGGTTGCCGTTGTGCTAAGACCGCACCAAGGCCAATTCCGCTGGCGTCAGTGTGAACTTCCATAGGAGCAGCAGGGTCGTAGTGGCGAAGAATCGGTGGTGAGGTCAACAAGTGGCGCAACTGATGAAATGCCGCATCACATTCAGGTGACCATGCTGCTATGCCGTTACTGGCAGAAAGTAAACTTGTCAAAGGCGCCATGCGAAGTTGCGTACGAAGCGACGAAAGTAGGAACATAAGCCAATAAAACTTCTGAGGGTCTGATAGACGTGGGCGTTGGAAGGCCTGCAACGGCGCGGATCTTGTGTGGGTACGGGAGGACGCCGTATTTTGAGACTACGTGACCCAAGATGGTTAACTTGCTTGCAGCAAAACGGCACTTTTTGAGGTTGAGCTGTAGGCCGGCAGAGGCGAGAGAGGTCAGAATATCATGCAGGCGAGCGAGGTGTGTCGGAAAATCGGTTGAGAAGACGACGATGTCGTCGAGGTAACATAGACATGTCTTCCATTTGTGGCCGCGAAGGATGATATCGATCATACGCTCAAAAGTAGCAGGCGCGTTGCACAACCCGGAGGGTATGACGTTAAACTCGTAGAGGCCATCGGGTGTAACGAATGCGGTTTTCGGACGGTCAGGTTCGGCCATTGCAACTTGCCAGTACACGGAGCGCAGATCCAAGGAAGTGAAATATTCTGCGCCTTGCAAGCAGTCAAGAGCGTAATCGATTCGAGGCAGTGGATAAACGTCTTTTCTTGTTATCTTGTTTAGGCGTCTGTAGTCGACAAAGAAGCGAATGGAGCCATTTTTTTTACAGCGTAAGCTGTTATGGGCTGATTCCAGTAGCCGTTTCGGGTCGCAATGATGCCGTCGCCGCCGCCGCCCCGTAGCCGCTATCGCATGCGTGAAAAAGTACCCGCTCTCCGCCGGGATCGAGCCCAGGCCCGCTGCGTGGGAGGCGGATACTGTACCACTGAGCCACTGATTGTCAAAGCTATGCTGCATTAAATAATGCGGGTATGACTTACGGAGCGCAACATCCAGACATTGTAATGCGATGCCCCTTTTTACTACTTTAGAGTGGGCAGAGTCAAAAGGCAGGAGACACTTCTTAACCCGTGGGAGGTACTCTCAGCAAACCTGGCCTACACTAAATTTTAGCCTGAGATGCAGGAATTGTAACCCCTCAGTTCCAAGCAATTCATGAGTGAAACTCAAACCCTGCCCAGCTTGAATAAAAACATCTAAAGTACTCCCAGGGGCAGTGAAACCATCCTCTTTCTTTAAAAGAATTAAAAAGTCACGACGTACCGAAACACTTTGAATACCTTCCCCCATTAAAAGCCAAATCAAGCGCACTGTCAATATCAGCTAAAAATATGTCGCATAGAATCGGAGCCACGCAAGACCCAATACACACTCCTCTACGTTGCAGAAAAGGTTGCTCGTTAAAAACAATAAATGTTACACTAAGATAAAATTCTAAAAGCGTTAAATTATGAACCGACAAGCAAGCGGAGTTTTGGAAATCGCATTCGCCACTCTGTTCAATGCACTTCCTAACAGCAACTAAAAGCTTATCTTGAGGTACTGAATAAAACAAGTCCTCAACGTCTACAGACAAGCCATAATCTATGCTCTCGTTGTGTTTCACATATTCAGTGACTTCTTCAGATTTCCTCACGCGGAAAGGATCAACAACCGTGAGTCACTTAAGGCTCTTCAGTAATAACTGACTAACATTCTTTTGCCAAGCCCGCCCTTCGCTCACAATGGTTTGAAAGGGACATCTGCCTTATGTGTTTTGTAGAAAAGAAAACTTTCAGACTGTTCGCCTTACTATTTCTAATAGCACTAGCAAGAGCATTCAATTCCAAGTCCTTAAAAAATTTGATGAACTTAGTCTTAACCCTCACTGCACTTTTCTAAACAGCCACAAAGTTCTTGTCCACTGCCGCTTGGGCTTTTTCATTGAACATGCCTTTCGGTATCACAACAAATCCACCTTTCTTGTCAGCTTCTAGGAGAACGAAACTGTTCTGCCAAACTGAAAGTAACTATGTTAGACCAACTAGCCCAACAGGCGGTACTTCCGGAACATATCACGATTTCTGCGATCATAGTTTTGTTCTTGCCTGGATCGTCTGTCTTTCTAAGCGTAAAGCTACTATGTGTGACTGCGCAACATGTCTATTTGTCTTGTTTGACGCATTACATACAGTGACGTTTGCTTAAATACGTAGATTTATTGGATACTTATACATATATTTAAATATCTCGTTGCAAGGCTTTGTGCATACAAACAGTGCATTTTGTTTTCAGTGACACTTTTGTGCCCTTTATCAACTTGTATCTTCGCACTTGTATATTCTATTCTATTTTCGGATTTCTAATGTACAGTCGGGCGCGATATGAAGGTGATCGCGCGAGCGTCGACCAAGAGCGAGAACAGCGCCAAGGCCCAAAATTCAGTTTTGAGGAGAGGGAAGTACTAGGCATGTCTCCCTCACTCTTTTTGCTGTTCCTTAAGCAGCGGTCACTCCCGCCCGAGGAAAGTGCTTTTTCAGTGATTTTTTTTTCTTTACTGGCTTCAAGCAAAGGCGGGGACGGAGGCGGGGACCATTTTCTTGCGAAATGAGATTCGGGGTCGCATCAGCATCGCAGCAGTTATACTCTTCAGCGTAAACCCTTTACGAAATTTCATTGGTTGTAGAAATCAGTGAAATGACGCAATGCCTATTTTTTGTAAAACATCGCACATCAAATAAATGAAGCGAAGCCAAGGATCGCCTTTAGTAGAACTTTCCCACCAACGTTGTTATCATCCTGAAAGATAAGAGCCCACCAAGTTATGATTGATCGCAACAACTGGGAAGGTAAAAATAGAGAGAAAGAGCGGTGAGTTCGCCATGGGAGTGATTGTCGCAGCATGGAACAGCTAACGAAGGAGAGAAGAGCGTGAAATCTTTATTTTTATATTTCCTAAACGTGCCGCTAGGGCCCTGGTACGCTTGGCCGGTCGACGCTTGCGCGATCACCTTCATATCGCGCCCGACTGTACATCTTGCAGAACTCCTCCTTCTTAATGTACTCACTGTTGCAACTATATTATCGGTGTAATTACAATACACGACTGGTAACAACTGCTCATGCGCAATCTATTGCAACGAAGGACAGTGTCATTGAGGTTTTTACCTGGCCGTTGCATATGTACAGTCACGAGCAAAAGTTTGTGGACCAAAGGTATGGTATGATGGTATGATAAAACTTTATTACGGTCCCTCGGAACGCGCGTCAGCACGTAGCAGGCCGCTCCCACGTCGGTACAGAAAGGCCGAGCCTCTCTGCTGCCACGATTTTAATTTTTTCTATCGCAGCCTGGGCATTCCGGCTAAAATCAAGAGCGCAAGCCTACGTGCGCGTGTTGGACCAATATAACGTATTAAGCCAATTCGGGGCCGCGCTGCTGCGCTTTAATATATTTAAATTTTTTGCTGATGACATGGTCTCCACACTTCTGCTCGCGACTGTACAAAAAAGTAAACAAGGTTCGTGAACGACAAAAATTTATCAAAATATTTGTGCTCAACTTGTTCTTTTCATGGCCTTCACGTTTTTCACACCAGCTGTATGCACTGCTTTGCTGGTTTGGAACTGATATAGTTCTAAAGTTCGTGTGATATTTTCATTACTTATTAAATAGACAAAAAACGCGGAAGCATTGATATAAGGTATCTCTGTCACAATTTTTGGGACATACGAATATATTTTTTTATGAAAAAATACATATTTTACTTGACAGTGGGTAGCATTCGGTATCTTGTTTGCAGCCTCTAATATACAATGACATTGGCAATGGCAATGCAGTTAGTATTGATGCATTTGATCCCTCGACAAATGCTATAAGGAGGAGGCCGCGCTGCAACGTAGGCCCCCCCTTTCCGAACAATATTTCTGGCTATGCCACTGTGCAGTGAAGAAGCAGGTCTTTGAACACCGACCAGTTAAAGATGATTTTCTGCATTTACACCCGTCGCTTACCAAGGGCTTCGAAAAGGTGTTCGGCTGAAATGTACCAAATTTTCTTTACAAAGCCACTAATTTACTTTGTTCACAGGAACCTCCGTGAGAAAACTGACGTCAATCCCAGCATTTGTTGAGGTGATTTTACTCTTTGCGGCGTCGGCCATTTTCGTTACGGCGCGGTTTCGCCAAGGTCCCCGCCAATGGCACCGAAAATATAGCCATGCACCTAAGGCTTTCGCCTTCGAAAAACGGAAATTCCGTGGCAGTGAACATAACTCGACCAGGCACCTGCACGCAAATACGCAAATGGACTCGTCAACTGAGGCTAACCGAGATTAAGGGCGTCAAACATGCGACTGCATATCCTGAAACATGCGCCCATCGCCACCGTTTAGCAAGCTTACATTATTATTTTAGAATCAGCTTTCGAGAAATGAAGCGAAAAAAGGCATTTTTTGCTTTTTTGATTCGATCGGACAAAAAGTTGGACGAGGAAAAGATGGACGGAAGGGGGGGGGGGGGGGGCGGAGGCCGCTCTTTCAAGATTCTGCATCCGCTTTTTCGAAGCAGGGCTGAGCCTCTCAACGCCTATCAAGAGCAGCAAAACTGCTGATTCACAGTAGACTAGCTGGCCGCTCGTCTTATACGCGCGGCGGTTATCAGATCAGCCATTCCTGATTCGCGATCGTCCATGCTCGACGGTGTCAGCGGTCTTTTTTTTCTTTTTCTTTTTTATTGTTAAAACGTGTATTCTGTTATCGTCCAGTACGCTTCGTGCGTCATCGCGCGAATTTCGAATCTTAAAGGTCCGTACGCCACGTGGTGTAAAAGCAGTGAACTAAAGGCGATGTCCGGAATTGCTGGGGTTGGTGCATACGGCAGGCATTACCAAATCCTGACTGGGAGCTTACCGCTGTCGTTGAAAAGAAAAGTGTACAATCATTGCATTCTACCGGTGCTAACATATAGGGCAGAAACTTGGAGGTTAACAAAGAAGCTCGAGAACAAGTTAAGGACCGCACAAAGAGCGATGGAACGAAAAATCTTAGGACTAACGTTAAGAGACAGGAAGAGAGCGGTGTGGATCAGAGAACAAACGGGGATAGCCGATATTCTAGTTGACATTAAGCGGAAGAAATGGAGTTGGGCAGGCCATGTAATGCGTAGGATGGATAACCGGTGGACCATTAGGGTTACAGAATGGATACCAAGAGAAGGCAAGCGCAGTCGAGGTCGGCAGAAAACCAGATGGGATGATGAAGTTAGGAAATTTGGAGGCGCAAGTTGGAATACGATAGCGCAAGACAGGGGTAATTGGAGATCGCAGGGAGAGGCCTTCGTCCTGCAGTGGACATAAAATATAGGCTGATGATGATGATGATGATGATGATGATGTACCGTTGTTTGTCTATGCCAATTGTTGAAGTGAAGATACAATGAAGAAGCTTTAAACGAAGCTTTTTTCTGCAATTGTCAAGAGATTCCCATTGTAAATCATTCTTTGCTTGTGTGGCGCTAAAAGCAAAACTATAATTTCCAGTAACAAATCTTGCGGCTAAGTTTTGGATTCTTTGAAGGCGTTCCTTGTCACCAAGCATCGGTGGGTCCCATACCTTGCATGCATATTCTAAGACAGACCAAACGAACGTCTTGAAGAGTAGCTATTTAGTAGCCATACTGAAGTTTTCAGCGTTGCGCCGTTGAAACCCTAATGCCTTGCATGCGTGCACTTGCTATTGCATGCTCAACGCGACGATGCCATTTTAAATAACTGGTCAAATAAACTCCTAGGTGTTCATATAAAGAAACCCGTGACAATGGAATGTTATTTAAAGTATACTGAAACAAACATGTTTTTTTTTCTGGCTAAATGACATGAAAACCGTCTTATCTAGATTCAAACTCATGTTCCACTTACAACACCACTTAGTAATGCGGATGAGATCACACTGCAATATGCGGCAATTATCTTCACAACTAATAGGCTTATGCAAAACGCAGCCATCAGCGTATAGTCTCAAATGTGACAGGACTCCTTCACTGATATCTTCGATGAATAAAAGAAACAAAAGAGGACCCAGAAGTGAGCCCTGAACAACGCCAGAGGTGACGTCTACTCTTGATGACTCAGAACGATTCAAAACTAGGTATTGTGTGCGGAGTCCTAAGTATCCATGCAATAACTTGTGTATTATTACCGTGGAAATGAAGTTTCTCAATTAAAAAAGAATGGGAAACAGTATCGAATGCCTTCTTGAAGTCTAAAAATATACAATCTATAGAAAATCGTTCATCCATAGCACTGGTAATATCATGTGTGAATTAAATTAATTTTGTTACGCAAGACTAATTCTTTCTAAAGCCATGTTGAGAGGGATTAAATAGGGAATACAGATTCATATGTGCTTCAATACTCGAATATAAAACGTGCTCTAAAACTTTGCATGCAACACACGTTAAAGAAATCGGCTGATAATTAACTACGTCACTTCGCGGACCAGACTTACGAACTGGAACCACTGGACCAATCTTGCAATCATTGGGCAGGGAAGCTTCTGCCAGTGCTTTTTAAACAAGTATTTAAAAAAAAAGGAGCTATAGGTCGGACACACATTTTAAAGAAGTGATTTGTCAAGCCTTCAGGTCCTCCGTCTTTACCAGTATTCAAATTTAAGAGGAACAGTGTTATGCCACGTGTGCTGATAACATCGCCCATCGGTGCCATCAGTTCTCGCGGGGTACTTCTGCGATCACCGCTGCTCGGCACCACGGTAGAAAACATGGAAGCAAAATACTGATTAAAGTATTCCGCTTTAGCTTCGTCGTCAGAAGCGACGCCGTTTCCAGAGACTAGTGACGAAATGGATGTGGCCTCTTTTCTATTTCTTCTCACGAGCTTGCAGAATTTCTTGGGGTCATCTTTGATTGCCAGCTGGATAGATTGGCTGAACGCATTCTTGGCTATGCCAATTGCCTTCTTCATTTCTGAGGTAATTTCTTCCAGCTTCTGCCTGTTACCACTTGACGAGACTCGAAGAACATTATGATAAAACATTTGCCTTTTCTGTATAAGCCTGCGCAAAGCATTTGAAAACCAAGGCTTTCATTTAGGAACCTACACGGTATGAAACGCTGCCGGTTCTCTTGCATTTTGTCGAGGCCACTGACGCCGCGGCGTGCAGGCGCGTAATCACTCGGAGCCATTCCTGTTAAACACTACAATGAAATCACGGAAGAAATAATTAGGCAAGTCATAGCACACTGAAAATAATTCCATGAGATTGTTTAGGTTTCGGTAATAGCGGTTCCAACGAAAATCGTTCCCTAATTCTGAAATTAAAATAATATTTATTGAATATTCTGTAAATAGCTGAGCTATCAATAGGCAGAAATTGTTTTGGTGGCTAGAGAGTATTGCTTATGGTACATCGTAGGTCCCGTAATAGTATGTTGTATTACATGTTTTCAAAGAAGCTTTCCCGCCATGGTTGCTTAGTCGCTTTGGTGTTGGGCTTCTAAGCACGAGGTCGCGGGATCAAATCCCGGCCACGGTGGCCGCATTTCGATGGGGGCGAAATGCGAAAACACTCGTGTACTTCCAGTTAGGTGCGCGTCAAAGTTGGTCCAAATTATTCCCGAGTCCCCTACTACGGCGTGCCCTATAATCAGATCGTGGTTTTGGCACGTAAAATCCCATAATCTAACCTGGAAGCTTGGTTAACTTTAGCTGGGGCTAACGTTAACCCAGCGGACGTGCAAACCATACCATGGGCAGGACCCTGCCCGGGTCCTGCCATTCTCTATTGCGCATGCTTCTTAAGCAATCGCGACAGGAGAATGTTGAATTGATGTTATCACAGTTCTTCCCTTCTTCTCAATCAGTTTCTTCTTTTTTTTTTGGGGGGGGGGGGTGAGGGATCGGAAGACAGGTGCAGCCTTCGGCACATCGGAAAATCCGGTACACGCTTTGCGCTGGCGATAACTTCTCCTGATTGATGAGTGTGGGTCCCTTATTGCCGAGTTCTGCAGCTCATGATGACTCTTGTGGCTATCCATGAGTTGGAGTCACCGGATTTTCCGTGATTGCTGCCGGATGTGCTATCAAGCTAACATTCGAAGGCTGGCGTCCGTCAATCGGTGGAATCGTGTCACAAACAGTATCGGCGAAGGTATACTCTGGGTTCGTCATTCGTAAGTTGCCGAGCTAGAATGGGTTCCAGGTCGCAATTCTGAGCTATCGCACTCGCATCTGCGCAAGTTTAAATTTCCCGCTCAAAATATTTTTTTGTCTCTCGACAAATGGAAACATCAACATGCCTTTATTTGGGGAAGTGTTCAACGAAATTCTCTAAATCACAGATTCTTACAAATTATTTCAATTGGCCAATTATATCTGCCCCATTCACTTTCTCCTGCTGCACTCGACGGTATAACCAACATCTTTTTTTTCCCGATGGTTGTTTAGAGGGGGCCAAGTGCTTCTTAAGCAGAAAGAAGACTTCAACATATATGTGCTTTGTCATCTGGCAAGACAAGCATCAACAAATTCATCTGTACGGCATATACTCGCTGCCCAATAGCTGTCGAAAAAAGTGCTGCCTTCTTTTTGTTAGATTCTTTATTAACCGCCGCATACCACATGCAGAAGCATCTGTAAATATGATTGCAACCTGTCCGCATTTTCGACAAAACAGTGAAGTTTCCAACTTTCGCCGCATTCTTGTGCACGTAGTGCGGTTCTTCTTCGCCAGGCAAAACGTTATTTACAAGATATACCGTATTCACCCGTATATGAGACCCAGTCTTGTGCAAGGCCCACATTGCGGCGTTGGGAGTGCAAAACATTTGGATAAGAACTACACTGAGCATCACGCGCTCAGGAAGAAATGAAGATTGAGAAATGAGAAATGAGTGATGCTCAGGAAGAAATGAAGATTATTAAAGGATTGAATAGCATCAAATAAAAAGCAGGTATATTACATTGTGTTACGTAATTTTTTAACACTGCAATGACAGAAGTTAACCGTTTATTTCAGGTACATCAAGACAGCCATCACCTGCTCGGTTCTTCGACATGGCGTGGTACAAGACACTCCATAATGGCAAGTGCCGAGTGTGTCCACTTCAAAGCATGGGACATGCGAATATATTTAAGTGGGCGATATATTAGGTTTATTTGTTGCTCCAATGAGATGTAAAGGAAAGCCAGTTCGAAAGCAGTGGACGTATGCTGACCTAGACATCATGATCTGACCGTCGCCTTGACGTTTGTAGCGTCAGCAATTTGAGAGCGGCTGAGGGAAGATTGTTGCACGACGTCGCAGGTTCTCACAGAAAAGAAAAGCTTTTATTTATTTATTGCGTACTCACTGATACAACCCACTGGGTGGATTAGGGGTTATGGCGTGGCTATGGTAAGCACGAGGTCTCAGGATCAAATGGAAGCTGCGGCGCCCGCATTTCAATTGGGGCGAAAAGCAATGCCGCTCATGTGCCATGAATTAAGTCCCCAGCTGGTTAAACTATTCAGAGTCTCTCAATATCAATCAATCAATCAATCAAAAGTTTATTTCACCAGAAAATTCTGGATGGCTTTCAGGGCTAAAAGCTGCTCTAGGCAGCTTGACTGAGTCCCTGAAGACCCTTACATCGGCAGCATACAATGTTCACAGCGCATATATGCATATAGGATCACAATTGTAACATACGTGAGTAAAACTGTACAAAGTTTACGTACAAAGGTACAGTATACAAAGTTGACGTAAGGATCACTTAAAGTTAATATGCACAGTTAAAGTATGATTCGCATCAAATGTTTAATATAGGATAAACATAATCGCATAAGAACTTTTGACTGCGAAAAAAATAAAAATAAAATCCTGTTAACAGGTTTAAAAAAATAGCACTGATAACAGACATCGCGCAACGATGACAAGACAAAAACAAAATGCAATAAGTACAGGATAGGCAAAAAACCACGCAAACAAGACACATGCACGCCATTCCAAAGATTACTATGCGACAGCTGTTTCCAACATCGATGCTCAGAACTGACATCGGTGCGTAGCAGCAGTTAGTTCAGGAAATTCCTTTAGAATGGATGGTAAATTGAAGTGGAGTGCCTGTAAGTCGTAGGTGGTCCGGTAACAAGGAACAGACCATGTTAAAGTATGTCGCGTACGCCTATTAGAGTCATTAGGTGTTAGGTTTGATATAGTTACAAGGAATTCTTTATAAGTGTTGGAAAAGAGGAAGGATCGCAAAATTCGAAATTTGTATAAGTGCTGTACCCGTATGAGACCGTATTTCAGAAACACCGCTTTAGTTGAAGCCAGGTAGGAAATGTTTGCAACAAGGCGAAGAATCTTTTTTTTTTTTTTTTTGCAAAAGCAAGATTTTATTCAAGTTCAGTTTCAAGATTCAAGATTCATTTTATTTCACCAAGAGAAAAAGGCCCGGGACAAAAAGCTGCCTTGAAGCAGCTTGACGGGGTCCGGGGCCCATTTACAAAATGGCAGCAGTGAAGCGGAAAAATACCATTTCACATATATCATGAATCAAGGAACCGTACACAATACAGAATTACAATTAGACTAAATGCAAGACAAAAGTAAAATTCAAATATACAATGCACTGATAGTAAAAAAATTAAACAGTGGTATAGCAGAAACAATGTTTAAAACATGATTGCAATTCCACACTACGATATAGCACATCATGTTCAAACAAAATACATAGCAGTATTCTCCCTTTATACCGTGGCAAAAAATATAAAAAGAATCTCTAATTTGGGTTTGAGCCCACCACATGGTCAAAAAATTGCCGAAAAAATGTTATTTTGCTTAGGTTCATATTTTCTATGTACCATTTGTTTGTGTTTAGGGTGTTCGGAACCACGAAATGCAACATTTGGGAGCCATACGTTGTGCGAAGTCGGGGTAGATGCCATTTCTCTTTGCGTCTGGTGCTAGTATGAGTGTGCGATTGTGTCACCGATGATAGTTGGATTATGAACTTAGCCCGAGGTAAGATCAAGTTATTCAAGGCGCGAAGTATGGTAAATGACACTAGATGATGGATGGGAGGTATTCTATGTTTAATAAACAATGGTCTGGTATGAGCTAGGTAGTCTGAGCCAGAAACTATGCGGATAGCTTTTTTTTTTTGCAGAAGTAGTAGTTGGGTTAGATGCACGCGAGCCGCAGTTCCCCACACAAGATGACAGTAACTTATTTGAGAATGAAATAGTGAATGATATATTAATTTTTTTACTTTCACGGGAAACAAGTCGCGCCCTCGTGAAAGCGCTCCTACAGATTTTGACAAGTTTGAAGAAAGATAACGAAAGTGATCAGCCCATTTGAGATGTTCGTCAAATATTACGCCAAGAGATTTATATTTATTTACGATTTCGATGACGTAGTCTCCAATAAGCAGTGGGATTGATACCGTAACATTCCGATTTATTGAACGAAAAATTACCGCCTTGGTTTTATTATAATTAATCATTAAGCTGTTTATATGTGACCAGTTATGGAGGCTTTCTAATATGACATTAGCTTCAAGCAGGAGCTCATTCGATGAGTTTGCAGATAAAAATAAACTAGTGTTGTCGGCATATATTATGAATTTAGCATTCTTGGAGCTATGGACGAGATCATTTATAAACACGTTAAAAAGGAACGGACCTAAGATGCGGCCCTGCGGTACTCCGCTTCGTATGTATTCAAAACTGGAACTACAACCATCGACAGATACAGATTGCTGCCGCTCTTCAAGGTATGACCTTATCAGCTTAAGCGGATTGCCTCTTATACCGTATGCATAAAGTTTATCTAAAAGAATGTCATGATTAATACAGTCAAATGCTTTGCTGAAATCAACAAAAATGCCCAGTGTTAAAAGTTTATTTTCAATGTTTTGCAAAATTAGTTCTTTTTGTTTAAGTAGCGCAGATTCTGTAGATAAGCCTTGTCCAAAACCAAATTGGGAATCTGTAAACAGGCGATTATCATTGAAGTAATTTTCCAAACGCTTGAGCAAGATTTTTCTAGTGGTTTCGAGAAAAGCGGCAGAATCGATAGTGGTCGATAGTTACCCATGTCTTGTGTGGCCCCAGATTTATGGATAACAATTACTTTGGCTAGTTTTAGTCTGTCTGGGAAGGCAGAGCAGGATATCGATAGGTCAAATATATACGACAAGTGAGGCGCAAGAAGGCCAGCTACAAATTTAATTGGTTTTACTGACAGACCCTCTGCGTCAAGGCTGGAGCTATTCTTCAAATCCATTAGTGTAGCAAAAACTTCGAATGGGTGTGTAGGGGGGAGAAAAAAGGAGTCGGGTGTCTTTACAGAAATTAGGCAGGTAGCATCTTTGTTGTAGTCTGTTTTAGGGAGACCAATAAAGTGTTTATTAAAGCTATCCGCTAGTTCAGTACCCATTAAGGTTACACCGTTTATTGTAAGACTTCCTATAGAATTTGATGGCTTGGGCGTGTTAATGACTGCGTTTATTGTTTTCCAAACTAATTTCGCATCACAGCGCCCGTCTTTTTCAAATATATTCATATAATATTCCTTACGCGCCTTACGCAACTCACTGTTTAATTTATTTCTGAACTGTTTGAATGCAGCCAGGTCGGCCAAATCTCGGCTGGATAAAAAGTTCTGATACATCTTGTCTTTCTTTTTTATCTGTTTATAAAGAGACGGTGTAATCCATGGCTGTCTAATTTTTTTAGATTGGCGCTTTGTGGACCACGGGAAACATGCATCATATATTTCACGAAATTTATTTATAAAAATATTGTACGCTTCATCTACACTGCTATAAGTATAAATTTTGGACCAGTCAGCACTGTTTATCATTTCTCTGAATTTATTAAGATTTGTATCATTAATTGACTGATAGGTAGTAAGGCCTTTTCTAGTGAAAGTTGAAAGCCTTTGTACAACTGACACAAAAATTGGACAGTGGTCGCTAAGGTCAGATGACAATGTACCAGCACGTTCGACAGTAGTGTCTGCGTTCACGACGTATAAATCTATAGTTGTCTGACTGGAAGCAGTAATTCTTATGGGAGACGCTATCACGTTTGTAAAACCATTCGATTGAATTATGTTGGCAAGACTAAGTGACGTGTAATTATCTTCAGCTACATTTATATTGAAATCACCACCTAAGACCACAATATAAGTTGTGGTAGCCCCGACTAGGCCACAGTAGTTAATGTAGGATGCGAATAGTGCGTAATACACTTGAAGTTTTACCTTCGAGGGGAGTAAGCGTTGAGATCGTGATAATGCTCCAGTAGTTGATGACAGCTTTCTACATAGCTCTTCCACATGCGAGTTCCAATTAAGGTGAGCGAAAACGTAACGCCGAGTATCTTGTGTTCGTTTACTACAGCGATGTTCTCACCTTCATATACAATAGGGCCAGTGTTGCCAGGTTTGGCTATATATAGCCAAATTGGGCTACAGAAAAAAAAGTTTGGCGTCGACTTGGACAAGTTGGCTATGTGGCTATATTTGGGCTACTAAAAACTGCGAGTTGGCTTTGTTAGGGCTATACGTGGCGCCCCAAACCACGCTCCAGCGTTGGCTCTGATGGAGTGCAAACAAATGTCGAAGGCTATGTTTTAGCTGGCTGAGCCGGCCGCGCGGCTCTGCGTGAGTGCGTGCGCGAAATCCCCCCCCCCCCCCTCCCCTTTTAGTGCCGTCGTCTAAGCCGGTGGCTTTGATATTTGATGCACTTCACCCCGCTTCTTCGTTAGACACCCAATCCCCGGGCATCGGGATGAGCCTGGGAGTAGAAGGTTTTTCGCAGTTTACTGTGCTTACATATATGGCTATGCTCAGAAAGAGAGCAATAAAATAGGGTCCGGCGATCGTGGCGCCGACATGAAAGAAGGGAAGCACGGGTAAAAGATACGCTTTAGTGTGTTCATGGTCATGGCTTCTGGCTGAAGTATCGCGCTGGGCACAGCTTTCGACTGTCTCCACGTTTCTCACGCCATTGTCATCTCACTGTCATTTTCCTTTCCCCTGCGAGATTAATTTTTGTTCGTGCTTACATTCGAGATTCGTTTCGATAGGTTGAACTTAAAATCGGATCCTCCTCGGAGAAGAGAATCGAACCATGGGAAAGTGGGCCAAGTATGCTAGAAAGTATAAAACAAGAATGGGAGCAAGGCCCCGAGCTCAAATGTGGGTCGTGGTGCTTTTGCTTATAGATGGTTTGTCCGTAACGTCGCATATGAAGATACTCATTGTGCTAATATCGAAACATGTTCGCCACGATGACATCAGTGCACCAAGTCACATGAGCATCAACCAGTGTGCTAGCATAGCAGATGAATTGTTGCGCTGTTGGCTCGAGGACGCGAGTTTGATTCCCGGCCACGGCGGCCGCATTCCGATCGAGGCGAAATGCAGGAACACCCGTGTACAGATTTAGGTGCAGGTTAAAGAAACCCAGGTGGTGAGAATTACTCTGGAGTCCCCCACTGCGTCATGCCTCCTAATCAGATCGTCGTTTTGGCACGTAAAACTGCAACAAGTTATATTATTAGCACATCAACAAGTTTGCTTTTTAACAATAGGCGGTTTTCACAGGATTACCACTGTTCTCAATTTGTCATTTACCTTTGCTATTTGTGCGCCGTCGCGACTTTCACCATTTAGAGCAAGTTACGTTCGGGACGTTCTCGTCGCCGAAAACGCCCGCGCGCTTCTTACACTGGTGGGCCGTTTTGCGTAGTAATCTTTGAAAGTTTAGCTTAGACCGATTCAGACAATGAGTGGCATCTATTGTCTGTCACTTTATTTTAACGCATGCCGTTGGCGTGCTAGAGACCTAAGATGGCAGCCAGGTTGATGTAAATGGACACTCTATAGAGCGTGTCCCTGCTAACCCGGGCCAAGCTAACTACAAAAAAAAAAAACAAAGAAAAAAAAACAAGATAGGACGATCAGACTAATAACGCCAGATATCATAGCGAGAAAGACTGGTTCTGGCTCATAAAAGAAAAGCCGTGGGCGCGTCGCTATTTCAGACCGCCGAACTTTCTCTACGTCGTAGGCAGAGGTTACGTGAGGTTGATGATTCTGAACATTATTTTGCGTTCACGACAGCTAAAAAGTAGAGTTTGTAGTTAATATTACTGTAAAGGAGTAAAAATAATAACTTAGTGCTATATGTCATAAAATAAAAGCACTGTGATTTCGCCCTCTAGCTGAAGCGATTCGTGGGAAGTGTTCTCTGTGCAAGCACTATGTCGCTGTTGTTGTCAAGGGTCGACCGCCACAGCAACACGGACATTTGGCTACGACGGGTTGTGCAAAAAAGGATTGCCGTAGTTGAATATCAAAATGTATACAAAAATAAAACTGAAAATAAAAATGGCTATGTTTGGCTACGAAAATTTTTTGCGCTTTTTTGGATTTGGCTACACTTAAGCTACAATTTCTGTAGCATTTGGCTGCGCCGCCACGTACAACCTGCAACACTGAATAGGGCTCAACCGTGGAACTACTTTACTCCTTGCACGAAATATAATAATTTTAGTTTTAGAGGATTAATATTTATTTCGTTAAGGCTTGACCACGTGGATCGCTTTGAAAGTGTGCATTGTGCACATTGAAATACTAGGTCATTTATGTTTGGCCCTGAAATTAGTATGCTACTGTCGTCCGCCTATATGACAAATTTTGCAGATTTTTCAGCAAAATTATGGCACGCGTCATAATTATGGCATATGTCATATTCAGATCGTGGTTTAGGTACGTAAAACCTTATAATTAACATTTTTAAAAATATCTACAGGGCGTCACTGGCCAGCAAACCTACCATGGAAGGATGAAAGTTTTGATGTCATGAATTGTCTTCCGTCGTCAAAATAACTGTGTATTAATTACAAAGCTTAGTAATTACTATATTAATGGCGTTACGTCCAAATGGAAAGAGGTTATTGCGTCTTAAAACTTCCCTTTTATCGCCCTCAGCGCGCTGCGTCCTGCTGAATTGCTTTTTTAGCGCTTTATTCTTAGCGCAAGACCTCCGAAAATTTCAACTTGATTAGGCACCCGCGCCGCAACAAAGCAGTGGTGTCACAATGTGGTTTCAGGAAACTAATTGCAGTTATATTGTTTTGTTTCTTTTGAATTTCTGTTACCTTCAACAGAATATCTATTGAAGTGTAAGCGAGCATAATGCATTATTTCGGTGAGGGTATCCTGACTCATTGTCTGCCTAGAAGGCGTAAGCAGTCAGTGTTGGGGTTGGCTGAACCTTGTAGCGAGCTGTGTGTTCCACTCGACCATCGCAGCATGTTCAATGAACAGACTGTTCTCGAGTGAGACGAATGAACATAGTTGCATCTATTCAGACTTGGGGACACTGATGCCGCTGCGTGCAGGCGCGTAATAAAAGCAATTGGATTGAATGCTATAGGGTGCATTAAAAGCCGTTCCAAAAGAAATCTTGCCCAAACTCGCAAATTAAAACATTGTGTGTTCAATATTCTCCTACTAGGGGGTATTATTAGACATAAGTAATTCCAGTAGCGCGAGAAAATTGCTTATCGTGCATCGTAGCTTTCGTAGTAGTCTGTTGCACCCAAGGAGGCTGTACTAAAGTTTGAGGACCAGTGCACGGTAGCACATACCCGCTTGTGCGGCGACGTGAAGTCTAGAAAGCCGTTTGGCGGCCATCTTCATCGTGGCAAAAGGAGGCGGCAACAGCCGCAGTTTTCTGAGCGCTAACGGCCGTGCCTACCTTTTGGAAACAAAGCAACACCTTTTTTTTTTTGATGGGGGCGAGGGAGGACGCGTTCTTATTGTACGTCAGATTTACATTTACCCCTTCCACACGTAGCGAAATTTTGTGAAGGGGAAGTGAGACGGTGGAGTCTCATAACTGATATCTACTTTAGGCTAAACATTAGGCGGCTGGAGAGCGCCTCGAGCGACCGGAAGTAAGCTGCCTTGCCCCGGAACTCAGCGTTTCGCTACTTCGCCAGCATAGGAGCTGGAAATTTAGTAATGCGAAGTCGGGAAGTCCGAGCGGCCACTACGGATTCAAGGATGGTTCAGTGCCAGGTGCCGAGACAATGACAGGTTCCAAGCGTGGTCCATTAGATGAGAAAATGTTTTATATACAAATGTACATGATACATTTCTGATACATTTTTGTACATGAGCATGTCTATACATGCTAACGTCTTTACATGTCCGAGCGTTTACATCTCCGAGCTCTCGCACTATATTCAAGCCCCGCTTTTTTTCAGTTAATTGCCCCCTTTCACTCGTCGAGGGAATTCACTGTGGTTCCTCTCGACCAATCACAGTCGCCGATCGTTCGAGAAATACCGCCCATGATGTGGCACCGCTCCGCCGGGCTCCGCCTCCAATGTTGCTCGATCGCCACCGCATATCAGGCAACGGGTAGAAACTTGGCAACCTATGCGCGATGCAGTTTCCACGGAAATCTTTGACGTTGGCCCGCTGCAAGAATTTGTGGGCTCTCCGTGACGGTCAGCTTGTCAGGTGGTCAAGAGCCTGGAGGGCGGTGATTGTTGGCGTCTCGGCCGTCAGCTCTATCCGGTCGAACAGCCGAAGATAGGAACATAATTGCATCGCCATTAGTCCCAGGTGACGCTGAATTAGTCGCCAGCTACTTGGCCTCGACAAAGCGACGTAGGGTGATCAGCACTCCACAGCTGCGCGTCTGCCGGTGAAGCATCCTTTGTTTCGAGGGACCGCCAGGCACAACAAGGCGCAGCATATGCCCGTTTTCCGCTTCACCTGCGCCCGCTCGGCGAGCGGCGAAGCGGCATCCTGCAAAACATAGTGCAGATCCGTGAGTCTGATTTCACGTTACATGCACTACTCAGTGCACCAGAGCTCGCGCGCCTGCAAGTCATTGAAGCTTCCAGTGGTACTTTGTAATAATAACTACGATTGGGAAACCATTCTGTTCCAGAGTCCTGAATTCCGAAGAGGATAGATACTTCGTCAGCTTGTTTCCGAGGTGCAACACTTGTTTAACTTGCACCCTTGCATATCGATCAATAACTTACGGATCTCAAGCAGTTTCTACAGCGGAGCTGTATATGGCTGGCCGATTTGTTCGTCCATCGCCCGTACGCAGAAACTATCATCATCAGAAATGGCTCGAGCGTCGTCGTCTTGTTGCACATCTGGCTTGTTGGCGCCCCTCGGCACCACCGCCCGAACGCGCTCGTGCTAGTACTCTCGCGTTCGTCGTATTACGGGGGTATGAGCCATTGCTTAAGGGGGTATGAGCCATTCATTGTCTTACCGCGACGGACGAATTTAATTTTGAAGCAATTTAAGTTTGCAGAATCGCAAGCGGAATGCGGCAATACGACAACGGCGGACTTCCGGCATACCGTCAGTGACGTCGTTTTAGCGGCGAAGCTCCTTAGGGTGTGGGTCTGTCCCTCCTCTGTAGTATGTAGCAGTAGTAGTAGTCGTCGTCGTAGTAGTAGGTAGCCACGTCTACTTTTATGAAAAAAAAATTCCGAAAGTTTTGTCCGTAGCGCGGAATCGAACCAGGGACCCCTCCCTTCCGAACGCGCGGCACTAGCCACTACGCCACGAAGCGCACATGGACACACGCACCACGATGACAATAAATACCCAACATTAAGGAAAGACTGCGCGTTTCTAACGCGTTTGTGCTGGCGCGTTACGGCCCGTGTAAGAAGCTGGTGTAAGACGCTGTGGCCTCTCCGCCTTACCCCCGTATTCATAAACGCTCCTCGACTTGACTTGCCACCGCCTTGGGCAGCGCGTTCGAAACGCGTTGAAGGCGGTGGCAAGTCAAGTTCAAGTCGAGGAGCGTTTATGAATACCGGGGTTATACTCTCTCAGCAGTCATGTGATGGCGTCGGCAAACGCGGTGCACGTTCCGGCATGTGTAAACGGCTGCGTAAGACGCTGTGGCCTCTCCCCCTTACTAGAGAGTACTGCACGTTTCTAACGCGTTTGTGCTAGCGTCCCCTTAAGCGGGAGATGGTGCAATTATAATGAAGGGCGCTGTTATAATATAGGAATGACGTCCCATATGGCGCGTGTCATTGGTGGAAGTCAATCGTTCGATTTATTGCGGCGAGACTGGGCGAATTACACGGAAGATTCACGGTTTACCGATGATTCCCTCCGGAGCTTCGCCCACTCATCATCATTCACCCCGTGGATATGCGGTGTTTTTTTTTTCTCCGTCGCAGCCGAACGTGTGTGTAGCCTCATTAAGAAACACAAAGACATAATCAATAATTGAGAAAAACGTTTATATACCATCGGCATTAACCCAGTGATAACACCGGGGCTGCACATTTCAGCTTTGCTGGTTAACCATCTGTACGGAGTACTTTGGTGATGATTTTTATGAATTTGCTAATGTGAAATGCATCAAGGATAACGAATATGTTTGGGCTGTCTTTTGAGGACTGCAATGATGTATTTAATTGATTGGAACGGCAGCTGAACTGAGAACGGCAACCAGAAAGACGACCGATGAAGAAATACACTAGGGGCACCTTCAGGCTCACATTGAGTGCCACAAGCATGAAAACATGGACACTTGTTGCTTCTGGTAGGCTATCATCCAGCCTTTCCATGCACAAGTCCACATGGATGAAAACTTTATTCCGTTCAAGTTGGTCATGCTTCTAAATAGACATGTCGTCTATCAATTGCGCAAAGTTTCGGCCTTGCACAATTGTTCGTTGGAAACTCAAACGCTTCAGAAGTGAAAACAGGATTGTCCGTCACAGTTTTGTACCATTCACAAAGCGTGCGCTGGTTTGGCAGAGCATTGTTGAACTTAACTCTATCATATGCTACAGGCGAGTAATAGGGCAGTGTGAGCGCAAATGGAGTGTAGTTCTGAAGGGGATTGCTTTTTGTCCTTTCACGGACTCGGGTCAGAAGCTGTTTTGATATCCGGAGAGAAGGATGCTTCGAAACTTCCTAACCTTTTTCCCATAGAAGGTTCAGCTCCTTCAGATGGTCGACCAAGTACCGAGAAGCATAAATACGTTTTGATAGTCGGCGCTCGTTCTGTTGCAGTGCTTTAAGTGTCTTCATGTTTGCACCTTGATCACATCTCCCTCCATTTGATGCCCATGGTGAAGACGGCAGGGAGCACATTTGAGCGGTTCCATCATTAACAGGCATTTTGGAAGAGCCCACTTCCTTTTCTCCTGCCTAAAGGAAGCGGGATGGCACAAGGTCAGAAATATTGTTATTTGGACCACAAATGCGCTTATCTAAAGAGCTGAATATCTATGCAGATAATTAGCTGGCGTTATACTTGCACCTTTCGGGAAACAAGCATTCAATAGTACGAGTAGTGCTCACTGGCTTCTGAAGGCGGGTAGAGAGGCCGACAACATGGTAGGAGCGCTACCCTCTGGTAGCTTTGTTGTCTGTCCAGTCCTATCGAAGCAGTCGGCTTCAAGGTGCACTGAACACAGGACGTCATTCTTCTACGCCATCAAACCATCCCACCACACAGCATTCTTCGACAGAGTGCACAATGAAGCGTCCTTGGGAAACAAATGCCACGTCCAAATGTGTTTCACAATATATTTTATAGCGACAGGACACAAAAGACAAATATTTTCACTTGCGAGTGCGTTTACATGCAATATTGTGCTAAAAGAAGCGAGAGACAGCGAAGGAAGCCTGCTCACTTAAGCGTGAAAAGTTGGTCTCGGTGTTTGCTTCACGCGCTTCGCGAAGCCGACTGCTGCGCAAGAGTCCATCATCGCCGTAACGGGCGCACACGGTCGTCTTGCAAAGACGCAAGTTCGCTCAAAGGCACCAAGGGCAATAAATCGAGACAGGCGTGCATAAAGACGACATAAACACTACACACGCCCGCAAACGCCGCACTACGTCCGTCCGCGTTCTGCCCTGAGCAATATGGCGACTTGTCGGCGCCAGCCGCGGAGCACTATCACTACTCCAGAAATTTTAGTATAACCTCAATATTTGTGCCGTACGTTTTCTTAGCAGCTCGGCTAACTTTAGCTGGGGCACGCTGAAAAGACGAAGGGCCGTGCCCTGTCATTCTCCACTGCGCACGCTCCTTGAGTAACTGTTTTTTATTTGCTAAAATCGGAAGACGAGAATCGGGTGCGCGCTTTCCCCTGGCGATGACTCCTGCAGATCGATGACGGCGGGTGTGATATCGCCGAGTGTTGCAGCTGATGGGGCCGTTTGTGGCTATCCCTCAGTCGGAGTCAACGGATGTTCTGCCTGACTTGCTGTCGTGCTGACATCCGA